>NC_068987.1:90811658-90821658 GCF_001194135.2 Octopus bimaculoides
ACACACACACACACACAAACACATGCACATGTACACACATGTATACTCATACAAATAAATACACAAAACATACACACAAGATTATACACCCACATACATGCTTACAAATACACACACACACATCTACAACATCGTCTTGTGTGTCTGTCAGGATTATCCCATAATGCAAGAGCTGCTACGCACTCAATATCGACCAATCAGCTTTCACCGTTGGTCCCTCTCCATGACAAGGTCATCAGCTTCATTAAATCTTACATTGCATGCATCTGATTCGATTCACATTAACTTATAAAGTGTGTTTCACAAAGCTCTTCCAACACGATGAGGATGGAAAGCTCTATTTTGATGACTCAAAACTATGACCACCATTTATGCCTGTTCTTCTCAAAATATGTCCAGTCAAGATTGAGCTTTTATTGAATATAAAATTCCATCTGTTGGGAAAGTTTGTATTCTTGCAATTAGAATTAACTGTTTATCAGTAACCTTTATCATTATATTTGTGAGTGTATGTAAGTGTCTATATGATTGGGTGTACTTGTATATATGTATAAGTAAGGTTATATGTGCATATATATGTATCTAAGATGTTGCATCCATTCACCGTTAGACGGTGATGAGAGGGACAAACACACACACATATATATGTGTGTATATATATATGTGTATATGTATGTATATGTGTGTGCGTATACAACCTTCAACAAAGTTACAGTCGTGTATACAACTTGAACAGACACATATCAGTACATAAACATATGTTCACATGTACATACATATGTACACACACACAGACACGTCTACACACTTACCTAAATACTCACGTACATCCATAAGTACATACATACATACATACTTACATACATGCATATAGGCATGCACACATGTATATACATGTACACATGCATATGCACATGCATGCATACATACATACATGCATACATACGTACATACATACATACATACATACGTACGTACATATATATCATGAACTAACTGTTACTTTCTCAGATGCAGCACAGAATTTTGTCAGTGAACAGGTCGCAGTCTCAAACTCTGTTGAGCGTGTTCATTGCCAGAGCAGCTGTCTGGCTTCCGTGCTAGTGGCCCGTAAGTAGCACCATTTGAGCGTAATCGTTACCAGCGTTGCCTTCTAGCACTTGTGCTGGTGGCACGTTAGAAAATCATTCGAGCGAGGTTGTTGCCAGTGCCGCTGGCCTGGCTCCCATGCAGGTGGCACGTAAAAAACACCTTTTGAGTGTGGCCGTTGCCAGTACTGTGTGACTGGCCCTCGTGCTGGTGGCACGTAAAAGCACACACTACACTCTCGGAGTGGTTGGCGTTAGGAAGGGCATCCAGCTATAGAAACTCTGCCATACATATGACTGATTTCCTATCCACCACGTGGTCTAATTCCATTCCTTCACGTGGTTAATTTCCTGTTCACCATGTTCATATTTTCCAACTAACCATTATCCATATACCAACATCAAACCATGACACCGTGTGACCTTTCTCGACCGATCGCAGCCCACCTTACAGTAATAACAATCAGCCTCCGTCGTTCAAATTCAAAATGGCTGACAAATAACATCAAGCTTGAAACTCAAGACTACCAACAATTTGAATCAAACTGTTTTGATCCATATATATATAAATATATATTCTGAATTTGTGTAAATGTGTATAGAATAATATATCAGTGGAATAAAGTTGCAACATGGTCTGGTTTATACGTTTTTTATTGTATTTTTAAAAAAACTTTTACCATGTTGAAGTGTGTTAAACATTAAAAAAATATTTTATAATGTTCGTAAAGTTCAATAAAAATATGGAATGCTTCACAAATTTGCATGTCGTCCTTGCACAGGGGCCATGCTAATCTTCTCTGTATCATTCCAATTTTAGAATATCTACTGCCAAAACTAGCACTTAATTCATGAAGTGTTCCATATTTTTATTGAACTTTATGAACATAAAATATTTCTTTAATGTTTAACACACTTCAACATTGTAAAAAGTTTTTCTTAAATACAATAAAAAAACATGAAAACCAGACCATGTAACTTTATTTAGCTGATATATATATATTATATATTTACACATATAGACAGACAGGCAGACAGGCAGACAGGCAGGTAGGCAGGTAAGTAGGTAGGTAGGTAGGTAAGTAGGTAGGTAGGTAGGTAGGTAGGTAAGTAGGTAGGTAGGTAGATAAGTAGATAGATAGACAGACAGACAGACAGACAGATAGATAGATAGATAGATAGAAAGGTAGACAGACAGACAGACAGATAGATAGAAAGGTAGATAGATAAGATAGATAGATAGATAGATAGATAGATAGATAGATAGATAGACAGACAGATAAACAGACAGGCAGACAGACAGACTAATAGATAGATAGGTAGAGAGATAGATAGATAGATAGATAGATAGATAGATAGATAGATATATTGTTTACTTGTTTTAGTTATTGGATTGTGGCCATGTTGGAGCACCTCCTTCAAGGGTTTTAGTTGAACAGAACAATTCCCAGTAGATACTTTTTGAGTCTGATACTTATTTTATCTATGAGTATGGTGCTTATGCCAAACTGCTAAGTTAAGGGGACATAAACAAACCAATGCCATTTGTGAAGTAATAGGGTGGGACACACACTGGCATGAAGACATACACACACACACACACGTGGACTTCCACATGGTTTTCATCTGCCAATTTCACTCACAAGACATTGATTGGCCTGAAGCTAGAGTAGAAAACATTATCCCAAAATGCTGTGCAGCAGGACTGAACCTGAAACCACATGGTTGCAAAGCAAAGCTTCTTAACCACACAGCCATACCTGCAGCTATAGGAAAATATAGAATCCTTCATGAATTTTCGTGTCAACCTTGGGCCAAAGAAATCTTCTCTGTATTGTTCCAATATCAGTATATAGGTACAGGTACAGGTACAGGTACAGGTACAGGTACAGGTATATAGGTACAGGTGTGGATGCCTGGTAAGATGCTTGCTTCTCAGCCACATGCATCCAGGTTCAGTCTCACTGTGTGGGAATGAATTTTGAGTAACCGTAAACTTAATTTAATTTACTTTAAGGTATGGATGACTTAAGTCTACTTTTAACCTCCCCATTCTTACAACTATCAAGTAGATAGTACTTGATAGATAGATAGTTAACTCGCTTTGTGATCATGAGTGTACCAAGCCTCACGTGTGCGTACGCTCACATTTTTGTGGATGCTTGTATGAGCACGTGTACTCGCACTATGCAGCTTAACCGAGGGCATTTATACATCCATATCTGTTAACGGTTATTTTTAATACATTTCTCGCTGGATTGCATGTTCGTTTCTCTTTTTGCCATCTGTGATTTTATTTTTGATCTGCTATATAAATGAAGATATTTCCTCCATCTTGCTGTCTTTCTTTCTACAAAACAGGAAGTTACATTGCGGGACTGTTATTTCAACATGTTGTATTTATTTATCACTTGATGAGATACATCTGCACCACCAGATGCTCCTGAACCAGTTGTTGAGTGTCCCACCCATGAGGAATTGATGCTAGATGTGTCGAAACAATTGTCGTGATTAATAATGAATTCTTGTATATTCCATCTTCTGACTTCCATTTGCCATACATACACACATATATATATATATTTATATATATACTGTTGTGTCTGGGGAGAGTCATTTTCTTTTTGTGCCAATATATATATATATATATGTATATATATACATATATATATAAATGTGTATGTGTGTCTTTGTTTTTGTATTTGTATTTGTGTCCCCCCCCCCCAATCAGTGTTGGTGTGTTTACATTCCTGTAACGTAGTAGTTTGGCAAAAGAGAAGAAACCGGTAGAAGAAGCATCAGACTTAAAAAGGAAATACGTACAGGGACCGATTCATTTGACCAAAAACTCTTCAAGGTGGTGGTGCTCCAGCATGGCTGCAGTCTAATGACTGAAACAAGTAAGAGGCAAAAGATATGTGTTGCCAAAGCAAGGAAAAATTTGATAAAAGATGGTAATATGGAATTCAAAGAAACATTTTTTAACAGATCCAAATACATCATCATCATCATCAGCCTATAGAAGACCTTTAACCATCTTTTGTCACAGAGCACATTGCCACTTTCTCATCTCTTTTCTCTAAAGAGTGAATTGTGTTTATGAAGTAATTAAGAAATATAAAAATGATGGTAAGAAAATAATTATTCAACTATTTTCCTAAAATATTCATTATTTATCTCTTCTGTTAGTATTTCTGTTATTCTTCAGGCATTGATGGCTACAAAACAACAATTTCAATGTGAGTTTTAAAAAAAATATTATTTTGATTCCGTGACTGACTGGACAATTCCAAATAAAGTTAAGTCTGTGGTTGCTACTGATGCTGAGTGACATCTATGACAAAAGACATTTCTATAGTCTGCTCTTTGACGTACAAAATTCTGTGGAAAAATGAAGACGACCTTCTGAGAGGAGATATGTGTGTGGGTATGTGTGTGTATGTGTGTAGACACACACACACACACACACATAGAGGAAGAAGGGAAAGTGAGGGAGAGAAGAAAAACAAAGGCTACTGGCTGCTAATAAACCAGATATACTACCCTAGTGGGTCTAGTTCAGGGGTCACAAAACTTTCTTCACAGCAAGATAGATAACAGTGAATGACGAGTGCAGGCTACATAACCATTTTGTTCAATTCAATACAGTGAATACACAATAAAATAAAGACAACCAACATATATATTTACTAAAAAGTTATCAAAGATGACGTTAATAATAAGATAGTTACATCACACCCAGTGCCACACATATCCATATCTCACAAACTAAGCAGCAAAAGAGATTAGTGAGATTTGTGAAGCTGGTGTTTAGCTTTTGAAGATACCATCAATATTTGGTTTGGAATTGTTGTATCCAACCAAGGGAAATGCTTTCAAATGTTCATCAGTCAACCTTGTTTGATGTTCTGACTTCACATAATTCATTATTGAAAATGTTTGCTCACAGACATAAGTTGTTCCAAACATTGATGCCACACCAGAGGTAAATGTGCTCTCATTGTAGGTACTTACAAAAGGCGGGCCGGATCTGGCCCATGGGCTGTAGTGTGTCAGACGTGTATTGTATTATACAGACAAGAAAGCAGAAGGATTGGGGATTCTTACCTTTGCAAGACAAAAAAAAGTTGTCAACAAAAAGCTGTTGTCTCGCAAAGATAAATAATGCCCAATCTTTTTGCTGTTTCCATGGCAAAACTGTGTTCAAAATATTACTTTCTTGCCTGTATAATATATATTTATACATGTGCATGTAAGTGTGTGTGTGTGTATGTGTATATATATATTGTATCTTTCTTTCTTTTCTTTTCTTTCTCCTTCTCCTTCTTCTTTCCCTACTCCTATTTCTTTTTCTCTTTCTTCTCCTCCTCCTTCTCCTTCTTCTTTTCCTTCTTCTTCTTCTTCCCCCCTTCTACTCCTCCCTCGGCAGTTCCTGCTTAAGCCATCAATTCCCTGTACCCAAACTATTCCTTCAAATTTACTACCACCTACCCACCTACCTACCCGCCTACCCACCTACCTACCTACCTACCTACCAGGCATTCACAAAGGAATAGAGAGAGAGAAAGACTGTCTGAAAACTATGGAAATATTTACCTATTCAAAGACTATGAAAATATCTACAAAACATTTCACTTAATTTTTTTCTCCTATTTATTTGTTTTTCTTATTTTACTCTTCGTTGAAAAAGTCTAAAAAGACAGAAACCGGTACTAAAATGTACTTCATGATAAAATTATTTTAGCATTTTCTACCTTGTCTTATTTTCCTTATACATACGTGTGTGTGTGTGTGTGTGTGTGTGTGTGTGTGTATGCAGAAACGTTAGCACACCGGACAAAATGCTTAGTGGTGTTTCATCTGTCTTTACGTTTTGAGTTCAAATTCTGCTGAGATTGACTTTGCCTTTCATCCTTAAGGGGTCAATAAATTAAGTACCAATTGCATAGTGGGGTCAATCTAATCAACTGGCCCCCTCCCCAAAAATTTCAGGTCTTGTGCCTAGAGTAGAAAAGAATCTCTATATATTGCTGGCAGGGAGATGAATTGCTGCTGTCTCTAGCAGTCAAGTGTCCTTCATTGACATGACCAATCAAGGTTGAAATCGCGAGATCTGAGGGTCTTGGTGCTGGAGGTGGTGGGGATTTGTCTCCCTGCTAGCGATATAAACAAGAGTGTATTTTGCACCAAAAAGCCAACCTGAGAGTTTCCCTCGTGGTAACTACTTCAGTATAGTTTGTTCTGATAGAACAACCATGTTTAAGCAGGGATAAAAAGAAAGATAAAGCAATCTATCCAACACTCTAAAGTAGTCTCTTCAAAATGGTCTACCTTAAGCAGTCCATCTCAAGTAGTCTATCTCAAGCAGTCTATCTCAAGCAGTCTGTCTCAAGCAGTCTGTCTCAAGCAGTCTATCTTGAGTAGTCTATCTCAAGCTGTCTACCTCGAGTAGTCTATCTTGAGTAATCTATCTTGAGTAGTCTATTTCAAGTAGTCTATCATGAGTTGTCTCTCTAAAATAGTCTCTCTCAAGTAGTCTATCTCAAGTAGTCTATCTTGAGTGGTCTATCTCAAGCAGTCTATCTTCAGTGATCTATCTTGAGTAGTCTATTTCAAGTAGTCTATCATGAGTTGTCTCTCTAAAATAGTCTCTCTCAAGCAGTCTATCTTCAGTAGTCTATCTCAAGCTGTCTATCTCGAGTAGTCTATCTTGAGTAATCTATCTTGAGTAGTCTATTTCAAGTAGTCTATCATGAGTTGTCTCTCTTAAATAGTCTCTCTAAAGTAGTCTATCTTGAGTAGTCTATCATGAGTTATCTCTCTTAAGCAGTCTATCTCAAGTAGTCTATCTTCAGTGGTCTATCTTCAGTGGTCTATCGTCATTAGTCTATCTGATGCTCATATTATGAAACCCATTCTTCTCTTTTACACAGTAAAATATTACCAATGGAAAGTATTTAGAAATGGAATCAAACCTGTCTTCATTTATTTTAATGATGTTGTCAGATGTCAACGGGTTTTGCTCCACGGTTCGTGCAAATTGCAACGTGCTTCTTCCAAGTTCTTTGGCCACTTCATGGAACTTGTTATTATCAGCTTGTGAGGGACGGTAGGAGAATTTCTCTGCCTTTGATTTCTGTTTTTGAGCTAGGGCTGCTTTGTATTTGTCTTCCATGTCATGTTGTCGCTCGACAGCTTCTTTCAGCACATTGTCAACAATCTAGAAGCAAACAAGAAAGAACAGAGAAAATAATGAAAGAGAAAAGGAAGAGGCAGCAGAAGAAGGAAGTGGCGGGGAAGGAGGAGAGACGGGGGGAGAAAGAAACAAAGAAAGAAACAAACAAACAAATAAACAAAGGGAAAATCTATAAAAAAACTGACAAGTTTTAAAATCAGTTTTTAAAAAATAATGAGCTTAAAAAATATGTGATTCTGTAACCAATATCACCATCATTATCATCATTATCATCCACATTGTCAACATTATTATAATTGTCACAATATCAACATTGCATCATCATCATCATCATCATCATCATTGTTCTCATTAATAAAGCAATAATCAGTAATTTTCATCACCACCATTATTCTTATCGTTTTCATGACAAATTATTTTAAATGATATTCATCATTACCATTATTATCATTATTGCTATTAACATTGACATTATCATCTTTATAATCATCAGTACATTGTGTCCTTAAGCAAGGCACTCTATTTCACATTGCTCCAGTCCACTCAGCTGACAAAGATGAGTTGTACCTGTAATACAAAGGGGGCCAGCCTTGTCACATTCTGGGTCACACTGGATCTCCCTGATATTAAGGGTACATGTGTCTGTGGAGTATTCAACCACTTACATGCTAATTTCACAAGCCGGCAGTTCCACTGGTCGGTTCAACAGGAAGCTTCGTCATCACAACTGATGGAGTTTCCAGCCACACATTATCAAAAGCCCCAACTGATTGTGGCTGATTCCAGTGCCTCCTGACTGGCTCTTGTGCTGGTGGAACGTAAAAAGCACCGTCCGAATGTGGTCGATGCCAGTATCCTCTGACGGGCTCGCATGCTGGTGGCACGTAAAAAGCACCGTCCGAATGTGGTCAATGCCAGTATCCTCTGACGGGCTCCCATGCTGGTGGCACGTAAAAAGCACCGTCCAAATGTGGTCGATGCCAGTATCCTCTGACAGGCTCCCATGCTGGTGGCACATAAAAAGCACCATCGGAACGTGGTCAGTGCCAGGTCTCCCTGACTAGCTCTTGTGTCAGTGACACGCAAAAAGCACCATCCAAATGTGGTCGATGCCAGTATCCTCTGACGGGCTCCCATGCTGGTGGCGCATAAAAAGCACCATCGGAACGTGGTCAGTGCCAAGTCTCCCTGACTAGCTTTTGTGTCAGTGACACGCAAAAAGCACCATCCAAATGTGGTCGATGCCAGTATCCTCTGATGGGCTCCCATGCTGGTGGTGCATAAAAAGCACCATCAGAACGTGGTCAGTGCCAAGTCTCCCTGACTAGCTCTTGTGTCAGTGACACGTAAAAAGCACCGTCCGAATGTGGTCGATGCCAGTATCCTCTGACGGGCTCCCATGCTGGTGGCACATAAAAAGCACCATCGGAACGTGGTCGGTGCCAAATCTCCCTGACTAGCTCTTGTGTCAGTGACACGTAAAAAGCACCATCCAAATGTGGTCGATGCCAGGACTGCCTGACTGGCTCCTGTGCCGGTGGCATGTAAAAAGCACCCACCACACTCTCGAAGTGGTTGGTGTTAGGAAGAGCATCCAGCTGTAGAAACCTTGCCAGATCAGAGTGGAGGCTGGTGCAGCCTTCTGGCAGCATGGAAAACAGACGTTAAACGATAATGATGATGATGATGATGTAGTCTCGGAGAGACTATATCTAAAGAAGAAAAAAGGAATGGGTGGGCAAGGATGGAATGCCTCTTTCAACATAGATCTGTTTCATCAAGATTGACTTGGGGGTTAAAGAGGGGATGGAGCTGACAAGGGCTAAACAACAACAACAACAACAATTGGATCTTTGTGGTTTTCGTCACTGTTTACAATTTTCTTCCAATTGTTTTCAAATTTGGTAAATGAATTAAGTTTTGTCTACTAATTATGAAAATGAAATTCATTTTCCCTATAAATCCATAATTAAAAAGCTATTAATCTTTAAAATTTGCAAAATTTGGATATTTTAGCCAATCAGAAGCAAGTATTTTACATTTCACCGTGTCGAAAATTTCTATTTCCATAGTAACCAAAGCAAAGAGGCACTATGGGTTGCATAGCTGATTGCGAAGAATTGTTTCCATAGTAACAAAAGATGCAGTGCATGTGCACAAGGATGAGGAGGAGATACGAAAAAGATGATATATTTTATAAAACCCTAGTTTAATTCCAGTTCATCCGATCAACGGAACAGCTTGCTCGTGAGATTAACATGCAAGTGGCTGAGCACTCCACAGACACATGTATCCATTCACATACTTCTCAGGGTGATTCAGCATGACACAGAGCGTGACCCGGCTGGCCCCTTTGAAATGCAAGTACAACTCATTTTTGCCAGCTGAGTGGACTGGAGCAACGTGAAATAAAGTGTCTTGCTCAAGGACACAACATGGCACTGGGAATAGAACTCGCAACCCTATGATCACAAGCCTAACACCCTAACCACTAAGCCACGTGCCTTCACATCTGTGAAATGTAATGCTTGGTTATTCACATTGTTTTGAATTAATCCTGTATTATCTCCATAGCTTTGAGATTTCGATGATGTGATTGTTTATATTTAGAATGACAACGTAGGGTAGGTGTGAGAGGCTGGATCTGGCCAGTTTGAACATAAAACAAGTAGAATATTCCAGCTGGATATGGTGGGATTAAATATTAAAGGGTGAA
>NC_068987.1:90823352-90826011 GCF_001194135.2 Octopus bimaculoides
GGGGGGGGGGTGAAGCTGTTTGATAAGAGGAGGACTGAGTATTTGACGGGGATGCTGGGGTTGGAGGAATCGGTGGAATGGTCGACAAGGGTGAATGGAGTGAGGTGGTATGGGCATGGGTTGAGGAGGGATGAAAAGCATGTTCTGAGGAGGGTGATTGCGTTTGAGGTAAATGGAGCATGAAAGCGAGGTAGACCGAGAAAAAGGTGGAGGGTACAGGTGGAGGAGGAAATTGGCAGGGTTAGTTTGAAAAAGGAGGACGCCCAACACGGGAGCCAATCCGTGGCCCTGGCAACGATCATGCTCGGATGTGCTATTACCGTTCCACTGGCACGAGTGCCATTCAGGTGGTACTGTCATCGGCCACGTCAGCGATTTTGATTTGTTTACACTTGCCTCAATAGGTCATCGCAAGCAAAGTTCATTGTCCAATGAATGAGGAGTACTGATAAGTGGGCTGGTTACACCCCACGTTCGGATATGCTTTTAATATTCCACTGGCACAAGTGCCAATCAGGCAGTACTGTCGTCGGCTACGTCAGCAATTTTGATTTTGATTTCACTTGACTGAATAGGTCTTCACAAGCAAGGTTTTTTGTCCAATGAATGAGGGGTATTCATAAGTGGGCTGGTTACACCCACTGGCATAGGCAATCCCAAAATACAACAATATACAGAATATACAACAATATAAAGAAGAGAGAGAATGTTATATTAAATCTCTGAGCAAGATATAAACAGCAGCAGTACAGAACCGTAACATATATTTGCCAACCAAGTGTGGTGTCCTATACAGGACAGTGCTACTGATGTTTATAGCCCCAGAAAGACATCTCCTCCAGCTGGCTAATGACACACATTCTGTGTCTGATTAGTATTTGTGAGGGGAGGTCATCGCTCCCATCTCTAGCCTTACATGATACACATGGACTCGAGTTTCTGGGTAGTTACCCGTCCTCAGCATATATTAATCACCAGCTAGTGATTGAACCTCATTCCACTTGCAAATTACTATATATTTTTCTAGCAACTCACTGTTGCTGATTTCGTAGAAGAGAGAGAATATTATATTAAATCTCTGAATGAGATATAAACAGTAGCAGTATGGAACCACAACATATATTTGTCAATGGAACCATAACATATATTTGCCAACTATGTACACCCCTAAAAAATTTCAGTAAAATTGCCATTACTCTGACAATATCAAAGGAAATCAAATGAAATTTATACTGAATAAAATATATTATACATGCAAACATTATACAAATTTGGAACACAAAACAATAAACATTCTCAAAGATATGAACGAAATATTAATTTTCAAACGATACAAAAATATGCACACTCTAAAAGATTATTTGCTATATTCAATATTTGGTGTGACCACCCCTGCTTTCAATGACTGCATTTGAGTCTTCTGGGCATAGAGTCAACTAAATTTCTGCATATAACCGATGAAATCAACCTCCATTTGTCCTGAATGATGTCTTTCAACTGTGTTACATTGCAGGGTTTTTTTCTCCTCAACCTTCCTTTTCAAAACACCCCACAGATATTCTATCGGGTTTAAATCAGGTGGCATGGTAGGCCAAGGTATTACCTTTACCTTTTTATCTGACAAAAACTTACTCGTCATCTTTGAAGTATGTTTAAGGTCATTATCGTGCTGGAACATGAAATGTCTTCCTAGCTCCTTGATGCTTTTCAACATTGTTTTCTGCAATATGTCACAATAACGCTTTGAATCCATTGTTCTCTCAACACACCAGCCGCACTCATGCATCCCCAAAGCATAACAGTTCTGCTACCATGTTTCACAGTAGACACAGTGCATTTGTCCCTATTATCTTTACCTAGTTGTCGCCCTACTCATTTAATTCCATCTGATCCAAACAAGTTGATTTTAGTCTCATCTTTATTCCAAAACTCCTTCCTCTTACTCACATGGGTTTCAGCAAAAGAAAGACAACTTGATTTATGCCTGGTACTGAGAAGAGGCTTCCTACAAGGAATCCATCCATGAAGACCACACTGGTTCAAACTTCAGCAATCTGTTTGGGTGGATACACTCTTTTCACTAACAGAAGACACTTCTTGGGCCAAAAATGAAGTGGTACAACACCTGTCGTCCATCATGCAATGTTGGATGTGGCAAAGATCATGCACAGTTAAAATAGGTCAACCTGGATGATATTTACTGCTTAGCCGTTCAATAGTTTTGTACTTCTGAATTATGTTGACAACTGTGTTTATTCCAATGTGTATTCGTTTGCTAATTAATTTGTATCCTAAACCATTCTTGTGCAAATTGAAAATAGTTTTCTTCAAATCTGCAGACAATTCTTTTCCATTTGGTACCATTTTAATCACAAGGAAGAAGATTTTCACCACGATACACAAATCAGAATTCCTGCAGATGCAATAACAATGACCAGTGCAAAATGCCAGCAGAAATAATTTATTAGAATTGAAATTATTAGCAATATCTGAATTTAGTAAAAAAAAAAAAGCGGATGAAATATTGAATACAGCAAATTTCCTTTAGGGTGTACATATTTTTGTAACATTTGAAAATTAATATTTCGTTCATATCTTTGAAAATGTTTATTGTTTTGTGTTCCAAGTTTGAATAATGTTTGCATGTATAATATATTTT
>NC_068987.1:90826606-90827031 GCF_001194135.2 Octopus bimaculoides
TATATATATATATATATATATATATATATATATATATATATATATATATTAGCAGCAGCAGCAGCATTTTAACATCCACTTTTCCATTCTTGTAAGGGTCACATGGAATTTGGTGAGGTAGATTTTCCATGGGCAAATGCCCTTCCAGTCACCAACTGTCACCTGATACTATCAGTTTTCATCTACCAAATCTACTCACAAGGCCTTGGTTGACCCAGGTTTATAGTAGAAGACACTTGCACCAAGGTACCACACAATGGGACTGAACTTGAATCCATGTGGTTGGGGAGCAAACTTCTTACCACACAGCCACTCCTGCACATATACATACATATACACACACACACACACACACACACACACATATATATATATATATATATATATATATATATATATATATAATTGAAGAAAAGAAGGGTAAA
>NC_068987.1:90828773-90829762 GCF_001194135.2 Octopus bimaculoides
GACTTCATCTGTCTTCCTTCCAGGGTTGACAAAATAAGTACCAGTTGAGCTGGGGTCAATGTAATTGACAAGACCCACCATCCTTAAAACTTTCAGGGCTTCTACCTATAGCAGAAAAGATTATAATAATTATTATTATTATTATTATTATTATTGTTATTACCTCTGCCTTAGCGAAGGCGGAGGTATTGTTTTCAGTTATGTGTGTTTGTTTGTCTGTGGACAAGATATCTCAAGAACTGCTGGATGGATTCAGATGAAACTTTCAGGGATGTTTGGCCTCATGACTGACACAAACCGATTAGATTTTGGGATCAATTTGGCACCGGACAAGGATTCTGAATTATTTTTTCTGGTTTTTTTTAACTTAATATTTGAGAGTGTTGGGTTCATTGTTTAGTTTTCTCGTTTGTGAGAGTAGTCGAGATTATTTCAGATATTCTCATTTTAAAAATCATCTCCGGCTGATCGTTGAGAGAATGTTGGTGTTGCCTTGGCAGAGGTTTGCACTCTCTGAGTGTTCTTGTTATTATTATTATTATTATTTTCATTATAAAGTTGGGAAGCTGACAGAATGGTTAGCACGCTGGACGAAATGCTTAGTAGTATTTCACTCATCACTACATTCTGAGTTCAAATTCTGCCGAGGTTGACTTTGCCTTTCATCCTTTCAGGGTTGATAAAAATAAGTACCAGTGAAACACTGGGGTCAACTAGTCTCCTCCCCACAAATTTGAGGCCTTGTGCCTATAGTAGAAAGCATTATCATTATTATTATTATTATTAAGGTGGTAACCAGGCTGAACTGTTAATGAATTGGACTAAATGCATAGCAGCAGTTCCTCGTGGCTCCTTATGTTTGAGTTCCAATGTCACCAAGGTCAACTTTGCCTTCCACCCTTTCAGGGTTGATAAAATAAAGTACCAATAAAGTACCAGGGTCAACTTTTGCACCAGGGTCAACAATTGACTGTCACCAACAAAATACA
>NC_068987.1:90830420-90832928 GCF_001194135.2 Octopus bimaculoides
TACTCAACCCAAGCTGCATAAATACTCTCTTATCACTCTTGCCATTTGAAATGCTGTGAACCAGCTGCTGTAGTCTTATCAGAAACCAATGACATTATTGTTCACAAAATGCACAATAAATAACAATAACAATAAGTTGGATTTGTTTGCTTCCCCTCTTAATCTACACAAACATTCTATTCTACCCAGCTGACTCTGACCCATCTTAATTTAATCTAATTCCATTTGATTTCATTGTAATTTATTGCTTTCCCTTCTCTCTTCCTTTTGTCACTGCGTAAAACCCACCTAAGTCGCCCATCTCTCTTCCTTATTGCTTTGACTCTGACATTGTCCTGATGGATATCTACCTATTCCGTCCTATCTACTCCACCTCATTAAAGTTGGCTTGTAGCCCAAGTTGTTGTATTCTGTTTTGGAAACCACCAGCATGGTTTCCATTTCCCAATGTTTCAGCTTTCATTTCCTGATGTTTCCTTATCCACGGTGTGCCTGCCCTTGCCTGTCACCATCATCTATACCAGAAACCTTTCACGGCAACCCGTTTCTCCTACCTCCATCAGTAGTGGCTCCCTCACTGCTGCAATACAAGCACAGTAGCTTGCTAATTTGCATCAAAGAAAACAAAACTGAACATGACTATGCAGTACTTAATTTAATTGTTTTGTTAATTAATCAGCCAATTATCCATATCTAATGAATTAACTACCCTTATCTTATCTATTTATCTAACTTGCCTGCACTTGTATTTACATTGCTTTGTACTAATGCTGGCATATGGCACCCACCACCAACGGAGGTGACAATAATTAATGCATGTATTTACTTGTATCTCTACTAATACTACTTGTACTAATGCTCGAATAGCACCCACTTCCAGTGGAGGCAGCAGTGTAACATGAATGATGATGGATTAAATGTGAGGACAACTGCTATGACATGTCTGTTGACAAACAGATGCCAAAAGCCGCAGTTCCCCATCCCCATGTTACCACCTGCCTCCTCTTACATTCCCTCAGATTTGGCACTATCAATGTAGGTACATTGAAAGGTAGGTCTGGTGAGATTGGTGAAATGCTTGAATAGCGACATGTTGATGTGTGTTGCATCCAAGAAGTGAGATGGAGTGGAGCTTCAGCCAGGTTCCTCACTAGCAATAGGCATAGGTATAAATTCTTCTGAAAGGGGCAATGGAGTAGGAGCTGTTGGCATACCTCTAGCAGAGGAATGGGTAAATAAGGTAATTGAGGTAGCTAAAGTATGTGCTAAAGTACTTAAGCTTAGACTAGTTTTGCAGAGTAGCACACCCTAACCAGGTCTGTCAGATGAACAAAAGATGAAAACTGAAAGAAGCCTATCATGTGTGTGTATGTGTTTCCACCATCGATTGACAACCAGTGTTGGTTTGTTTATGTTTCCATAACTTAGCGATTTGGCAAAATAGATTGATAGAATATGTGTCATACTTGAAAAAGTGGTTATTGGTCAACTAAACCCTTTGAGATGGTGCCCTAGCATGGCCACAGTCCAAATAACAAATAAACAATAAAAACAATTACATATAATATATATAAAAGGCATAAATCTATGACTTACTTGTTTTTCTTGCGAGGTCCCTTCAAAAGTGTCAGGCATGATGTGACCAAGAATAGCAAATTGATTAACGCAGTCTTTTAATATAGTGACCAAATATATGGACTCCAAACTTTTGATTTTCACAATGGAACTAAAAACAAAATAACAAAAAGTAAAACAGAGATGTTATCAGAGTAAAGATTGTTTGCCAACATAACATGGCAGTCCTGGTTTAGGACGAATGTTGCTGTAATTTAGCCCCAGGAGACATCGTCTCCAATGGCTTTCCAACACGATCTGTGTCCTTATATTTTCAAACAAGGGAATCTAGCCCCCCCCCCACCACCACCACCACCACCACTCAGCTCAAAACAATATCTGTGTATCGCAATTTCCAGGTTATTTCCCGAACAATTATTCTGTGCTGATGAAGGGAAATAACTCAGAAATCATGATACACAGATATTGTTTTGAGCTGAGTGGGGGTGCTAGATTCCCTTGTTTGAAAATATAAGGACACAGATCGTGTCGCATTGCCAGCTGGAGACGATGTCCCCACAGATATCATTATGGTTTCGACACCTAGGTAGTACCATTCAATCCGGCAATGTCAACAGCACTAAAGTAAGTGTTGTTTGGGAACGAAACACACACGCTCATATATGTGTGTGTGTGTGTGTGTGTGTATATGTATGTATGTATATATATATATATGTATATATATATATGTGTGTGTGTGTGTGTGTGTGTGTGTGTGTATGCATGTGTATCTTTGTGTCTGAGTTTGTCTCTCCACTACTGCTTGATGACTGGTGTTGGTTTGTTTACATCTCTGTAACTTACCAGTTCAACAAAAGAAACTGATAGGATAAGTAACAATCTAAGAGCTGGAGTTGATTTGTTCACCTAAAATTCATCAGCTGGGGTTGATTT
>NC_068987.1:90832989-90834989 GCF_001194135.2 Octopus bimaculoides
AAGAAGAGTCAACCTCATTCTTTGACCAGTTCTTTATTGTTTAACGCTAAAAGACAAAACTGACCACTATGCCATTCAAATTCAGAGAAGTGAAACCTGTCACAATTACCACAAGGTATTCCATCAGATTCTCTAATATATTTCTGCTAATTTACCATTTTCTTATAGGTAAGAACAAACAAAATTAAATACATTATCAAAGTTTTCTTTTCTGAGAATTTTCCAAGTTTTATCTAATGAAATTAGATAAAACTTGTTTTTCTGACTAATTATATATATATATTTCTTTATCCTAGTTATTTTTGGTTATTATTATTTTTATTTTTATTTTCTAATTAGCTTTTTCTAATAATATAATTTCAGCTAATCTTTGAAGTAATTTAATTTAGCAAGTTGCTAGAACTTGCACTGAATCATTGATACAGAAATATTACCCTTGAACATTTTTAAGTTTGAACTTCTAAGAAATTACGAAAACCACTGATTGGATTAGTTGCATTTCAGATTTAGAATCTACTAATCTAGACTCAAAAATTTGTTGTCATTCATTTTGTATTTTGTTTTGTTTTTTCCTTCATTACTTCATCAGGAGAAAGTGAAAAGTCACTGACCTTTTTCTTAGAATCTTATGCTTCAGGAAAAGAAACCCATTTATCAGACATCTATTGTTTCTTCCTTTATCTTTTACTTGTTTCAGCCACTGGACTGTGGCCATGCTGGGACACCTCCTTCAAGAGTTTAGTCAAACAAATCACACACCCCACCAAGTACTTATATTTAAGTCTGGACTTATTCTATTGGTCTCTTTTGCTAAACCACTTAGCTATGGAGACATAAAAAGACCCTGCCCCATATATATACATATATATATAGGCGTAGGTGTGGCTGTGTGGTTCCAGGTTCAATCCCACTCTGCAGCACCTTGGGCAAGGGTCTTTTATTAGGTTGTTCCGAAAATAATGGCCACTTTAAGTGTTGTGTTTTGAAACACAATTTTATCATAGTATTTTACTTATATTTTAGGTGAATTTCAACATACTTTATAATTGATGTATGCTCTTTAATAATGTTCTGCTTATTTCAGACAGAAAACATTCTTGAAACATAGGCACCTTTAAATATGAACATGACAAAAAAGGACCTTCGCTTATTCTTCTTGCATGAGTTCAAGCTTGGGCACAATGTCTCCCAAACTGCTGCCAATATCAACAGAGCATGGGGAGAAGGGTCCACAAGTGATTGCACAGTACGAAGGTGGTTTCAGAAATTCCAGAGTGGTGATGAGAGTTTTGAAGATGAAGAAGGTAGAGGATGGTCATGCAATCTGGATAATGAACAAGTGAAAGCAATTGTTGAACAAAACCCATGTCAAAGTGTCAGAGAAGTGTCTCAGGCACTTGATGTTAGTATTGCAATGGTCTCATGCAATCTACAGAAGATTGGTAAGGTGGAAAAGCTCAATAAATGGGTACCACATAAACTCAATGAAAATCAAAAACTTTGGCGTTTTGAAGTGTGCTCAATGTTCTTTCTGTGAAACACTAATGATCCTTTTCTTGACCGAATAGTCACTTGTGACGAAAAGTGGATCCTTTATGATAACCATAAACAATCAGGTCAATGGCTTGATCGTGATGAGCCCCCAAACATTTCCCAAAGCCAAAGATTATGGTAACTGTCTGGTGGTCTGCAATTTGTGTTGTCCATTACAGCAGAGATTTACTGCAATCAATTCGCTGAAATGCATGCTCACTTGCAAAAACTGAAATCGGTGTGGCCTAATTCTGCTCCACGATAATGCAAAGCCACATGTTGCAAGAATGATGCTGCAGAGACTCACAGACTTGGAATACGAGACTTTACCACATCCTCCATATTCTCCTGATCTTTCCCCCACTGACTACCATTTTTTTAAGCATTTAAACACGTTTTTAAGTGATAAAACTTCCAGGTCCAAACCAGAGATGGAATCAGCTTTCAAAGATTTATTAGCATCAAAG
>NC_068987.1:90834999-90837739 GCF_001194135.2 Octopus bimaculoides
AACTAAAGCCTTGTGAGTGGATTTGGTAGAGGGAAACTGAAAGAAGCCCATCATATATATATATATATATATATATATATATATGTATGTATATGGTAAGAAACTTGCTTCCCAACCACGTGGTTCCGGGTTCAGTCCCACTGCATGGCACCTTGGGCAAGTGTTTTCTGCTATAGCCTCAGGCCAACCAAAGCTTTGTGAGTAGATTTGGTAGACGGAAACTGAAAGAAGTCCATCATGTGTGTGTGTGTTTGTGTGTGTGTTTGTCACCCCACCATTGCTTAACAACCGATGTTGGTGTGTTTACGTCGCCATAACTTAGTAGTTCAGCAAACTTTCTGGATATGATAAAGTTATACTGCACTAAATGCCGTTATTCTTTGATTCTTTTCTTCCTACACAGAGGCACAAAATTCCAACATCTTAAATATGATAAATCTCAGTATTTCATTTGTCTGTATTCCTTAAAAGTGTTCCCTGCAGAAAAGAGCCACAATGAGGGACAATCTTCTACTATTTCTTGCACTCAAAAAAACCATTCACAGGAATCTTATTGAAATAACCTGTGATTGGTCAGTAAGAATCCTATTTAAACACAATTAACTATCATATGTAATAATCAACTATCATTAACAAATACATGTAATAATTAAAAAATAAAATTAATTGCTCAGTTTAATCAAATATCTACAGGTAGTTCTTACTTTCTGAACTTCCAATTTACACATTTACATCTTTACAAGAAATTTTTGTGATAAAATTTAAAAAATAAAGTTTCATAATTTTTTTAAAACCTGTATGCATCTCAACGCATGTTGCCTAAAAATGACATACAAGGGAATGTGCCTATCAGCTGAGCCAGAGGAAAAAATTACAGCATTGAAAGTCAGCAGCCCATAGCTTTCCTTGCTCAGCACTGGTTATAGGAAGTTTCACCATAAACATTTTTAACACAGACAAATTCAGCATAAAAATTTTTTTTTAAATTACAAAAAGAAAAATATTAACTGGCCGTTGCCAGTACTACCTGACTGGCCTTCGTGCCGGTGGCACGTAAAAGCACCCACTACACTCTCGGAGTGGTTGGCGTTAGGAAGGGCATCCAGCTGTAGAAACTCTACCATACATATGACTGATTTCCTATCCACCACATGGTCTATTTCCAGTCCTTCACATGGTTAATTTCCTGTTCACCATGCAGTATTTTCCAACTAACTTTTACCCATATACCAACATCAAACCACGACACCGTGTGATCTTTCTTGACCAATCATAACATGGCAGTCCTGGTTTAGGACGAATGTTGAAACTCTGCCAAATTAGATTGGAGCCTGGTGTAGAGATCTGGTTCGCTAGTCCTCAGTCAAATCGTCCAACCCATGCTAGCATGGAAAGCGGACGTTAAATGATGATGATGATGATGATGATGCAACTTCATCTGCTAACCTTCCAATTACAGAAAGGTAATTTCTTTAAAATGAGTTTTCTAGTTTACAGTCTGCTTCCTCTATGGTGAAATTTCCTCAGGCAAATTTTCCAAAGGGCAAAATATTTTAAGGTGAATTTTCTGGATATGGCTTAGTGCCATCATATTTACTCTAATTCAATGTTCTGTTCCCAACGAACATTAATGAGACGTTTTCCAAGAGTGCCTCTCTTTGTTAATGATTTCTATGGAATAAAAATAATAACTCCCACTAAACAAGCTATTGATTAATGAGTGTTAATTAGAAATGAGAACTACTTGTCTGCATGAACACCCAAGTACAAACGAGCTGAGAGAAAAACTGGGTATAAGAGGAATCAGGTGTAATATGTAAGAGAGAAAGAGAGGGAGAGAGAGAGAGAGAAGGCTGTGCTGGTCTGAACATGTGGTGTGCATGGAGGATGAGTGCTATATAAGGAAGTATTGAGTACTGAGGATACCCCCTTCGGTCATGACTGACCATGGGATTGCACCTACAAAGTTACCCTCCCAGGTACAAGTCCCGGCAAGGTGGTTTATGGAAGGCCAGCAGTCGCCCATGCATACCAGCCTCCCCTCTCTATGCCACTGATGTTATCCAAGGGAAAGGCAAAGGGGCCGATACAGCTTGGCACCAGTGATCTTGCAACTCATTTCTACAGCTGAGTGAACTGAAGCAACGTGAAATAATGAGTCATGCTCAAGAACACAACATGCAGCCCTATCTGGGAATCAAACTCACAACCTCACAATCATAAGCTCGATACTCTAACCACTGAGCCATGCGCTTTCACTGAGTCCTACAAGTAAATGAAACCTGTTGAAGAAGGAGGCCAAAGAAGAGTTGGTTAGCCCAAGGCTATAGCAGAAGACACTTGCCCAAGGTGTCATGCAGTGGGACTGAACCAAGAACCATGTGGTTGGGAAGCAAGCTTCTTACCACACAGCCAAGCCTGTGCCTGACTGGTGTAGCAGCACCATAGTCAACTGCTACAAAGGTAAAGGTGACGCTTTAGATACAAATAATTACAGAGGCATCAAGCTGTTAGATCAGGTTATGAAAGTTACGAAGAGGGTCATAGCCCAACTAATTAGGGAGCGAATCAATTTAGATGAGATGCAGTTTAGGTTTGTGCCAGGTAAAAGCACCACTGATGCCGTATTTCTAGTGAGACAGCTGCAGGAGAAATACCTAGCCAAGGATAAACCTCTGTACCTGGCCTTCATTGACATGGAGAAAGCCTTTGACAGGGTCCCCCGATCCCTTATCTGGTG
>NC_068987.1:90839360-90843608 GCF_001194135.2 Octopus bimaculoides
ATATATATATATATATATATATATACAGAGAGAGACCTAAGTATATATGTATATATACATAGACATGACAGAAGTAAGTAGACACCCTTATAACTATTAAAATTTATTTTAATCTGAAATTATACATTTATCAATTATTGTAATGTGAACATTTACTATTTTGTCGACATGCCCTTTGCATTTTTTCAATGCAAGGACACTATTAGGCATGTTATTGATCAGATGATAAATATTCTCTTAGGGAATTTCTTGCCAAGTTTCCCTAAGAAAGATCCGGCTTTGAGGATGCTTTCTTACAAAGTTTCCTGTCCATTATGCCCCCAGAAGTGTTCAATAGGGTTTATATCTGGTGACTGGCTTGGCCATGGAAGTCTTTTAATGCCATTCTTTTTATTAATGGACATTTTTATGTTTCAGGTTCCATATGTGACTCTTTAATCATGCCATGTGCAAAAGAAGCCTTGGAACTGTCTGAATTTCGAAGCAGCCATATTGAGGGTCAATCTGAAAGTGGACTTAGAGTAAAATCACAGAAAACCATGGGATCTTGCTTTCTACAGTTAATAGAGTGATTGTACAATTCCCCAGAGAGGGGAAGGAGTCCACATCACACTTTTCGGGTTGATCAGGGCCCTCTGACAGGACCTTTTGCTTTGTTAAGTGAAGTGTGGAGGATAATCCTCATTGTGAGGCCTCTGACATAGCAGAACCAATTTATGTCAGTCCCACAACAACTTTTGGATATTTCCACAAACTTGGTTACTATGGCAGAACAGCAAAAAGGAAGCCACTTCTTCATTATTTTATGTGTTATATTTATTTTAACTTGAATGTTTTATGGTGTGTCTATTTACTTCTGTCATGTTAGCGTATATCTAAATATACCTTGCTTGGCTTCTGTGCTGGTGGCTCGTAAAAAATACCAACCGATTGTGGTCATTGCCAGCCCCCGCTGGCCCCTGTGCCAGTGGCACGTAAAAAAGCACCCACTACACTCTCAGAATGGTTGGTGTTTGGAAGGGCATCCAGCTGTAGAAACACTGCCAGATCAGACTGGAGCCTGGTGCAGCCTCCTGGCTTCCCAGACCCCAGTCGAACCGTCCAACCCATGCCAGCATGGAAAACAGACGTTAAACAATGATGATGATGATGATGATGATGATCTGTATACAGATGTTTCCCTGTGCAGCAAGAAGAGTTAGAAATCTTCTGGAGGAAAAAAAAATCATTATTTGGTTCATTCCTCTTTCTCAAACAGAATGTCTATTTTTATAAGAAATCAATACAAAGTAGTCATGAAGAGTTCAAATCCCACTGGGGTAGACTATACTCTTCATCCACCTGGGAATCAATAAAACCAGTTCCAATCAAAGAGTGACATTTGATTCAATACACTACATCACGACCATTCACTTAAAAATCAGCACTGTTAACCATTTACTTGTTTTGGGATTGAACTACGACCATGCTGGGGCACAGACATGAAGGGTTTAGACAATCAAATTGATCCTTGGACTTATTTTTAAAATTTTAGTACTTGTTCTGTTGATTTATTTTCCTGAAACGCAACTGCTAAGTTATGGGGACATAAACAAACCAACACTGGTTGTCCAGCACAGAAACAAAGAAATGCATAAACAATTTAAATGTGAGAGTGTGTGTGTGTGTGTGTGTGTAAATGTGACAGGCTTCCACACAGTTTCCAACAGACAGCTTCATTCGCAAAGCATTAGTCAGCCAGGGGCTTTAGTAAAAGACACTTCTCCAAGGTGCTGCCATGCACTGGGATTGAACCCCAAACTACATGGTTGCAAAGTCAGCTTCTTTAGCCACACAGCCATGCCTTCACTGGTGCCAAGTGAAACGAAAAAAGCGATTTCAATCATTGAACTGTGGCCATGCTGGGCACCACCTTGAAGAGATTTTAGTTGATCAAATCAATCCTACATTTGTGGCCATGCTGGAGCACTGCCTTTTAGTCAAGCAAATCGACCCCAGGACTTATTCTTTGTAAGCCTAGTACTTATTCTATCAGAGTCTTTTACCGAACCACTAAGTTACAGGGATATAAACAACAACATTGGTTGTTAAGCGATGGTGGGGATATATATATACATATATATATATATATATATATATATATATACATATATATATTTACATTATATTACACATTATTTACGTTTGACGGATATTTGTCCTCATTTTGTTTGTTAACACAACGTTTCGGCTGATATACCTTCCAGCCTTCATCAGGTGTCTTGGGGAAATTTCGAACCTGGGTTCTCATTCCTAAGGTATTTTTCGATATTATCAACATTATTATGGAATCGAACTCGGAATCTTGGGGTTATTTAGCCGCGCTCTTAACCACTACACCATATGCTTGCGGGCAATTATGGGGTGAATTTAAGGGCTTATAAATCTAATATTTTTCTATCTTTCCTTAATACCGGTTACCATATGTTGTTCATATTTACACTCGGTCTGCTTAGGAGGTTATTGTGTCCTAGCATGTGTGCTGCTTCTTTTAGTTTTCGTATTTTCCAGTGGTGCTAAAAATTCTGCCCGCAGCCGCCCTCATAACACCAAACATTTATATTTCTGTGACCGTGTGGAAGATCGGCTCGATCGAGAACTAAGAAACGGTGGAGCGGGTCTCTGTTACATCTAAATACACTTAGCAACATGTTGCGAGTATTTTGGGTGGGGTTCTTGCGCCAAAAAGTGAACAACGTCCGATAATTTTGATTTCGTTTGGGTATACAGGCCAGTAAGAGTGCTCTCCCTTCTCATTAGGTTGTTAGGAAAACGTTTCGGAACTTCATCCGACCTGCTAGTAATAGCAGCCGAACATCTCTCGAATACCATCTCACCATTTTAAAAGATCAAAGATACATTAAAAATATATATTCCTAGATACTCTTTAAAATACAGGAGGATGGTGATCATAACTGGGATTTGCTTTCACCCAAAGGTCGGTTCGTTTTCAATGAGCGTTGTCTTCAGTAAGTTCTGCTTGGTAGGGTCCAATCTTTGATCCACCGGAGGATTTGAATCCATCTCAGTTGGCTAACAAAACACTCTTCAATATCATAGTGCAGTAGTGATGAGCTGGCAGAACTGTTAGCCTGCTGGACATAGTGCTAAATGGCATTGCGTTCGACATCACATCGAGTTCAAATTCCGCCAAAGTCGACTTTACCTTTTGTCCTTTCAGGGTCGATAAAATAGGTACCAGTTACATACTGGGATCAATGTAATCGATTTAGCCTATCCCCGAAATTGCTGGCCTTGTGCCATAATTTGAAACTAATTTATAATGCATTGGTTATTTTATGGTGACAAAACTGGTTTAGTTTAACTTAAGTCAATCCAGATCGATCAGATCTGTGATAGAAAGCGTTCTATCCGTGACTATTCCAATATTTTTTACAATATTGTGTACCTTAATTAACACTGGCCAATGGTCCACTTTCCAGAGGTAAGGTGTAAATGGATAAAGAGGGGACTGCTAAGTCTAACAGTGACCCGGTTTGATGATGTCCATTCAAAGCTTGGTTAACTGACCAATTCATATGGGTTATATTCTAGAGGTATGTGTAACACTTTTTGAGAAGCGGGCCGCATGAGACATGACTCATCATCAGGTGGGCCGCACTAATAAAATTCAAGCTAGTTTTTCGCTAGGCATGCCATTCAAAAAGTCTTACATGCGGCTCTCAAGCATATTTCAGGCGGCCCATGACGGTCTTCTCTCTATAAATATAATAAAATTTTCTTTAATTAACTTTGTTTTACTTCTTTTGTGGGGGGCGGTGGCCCCTCAACAAAATCCAGGTTTGGATCTGGCCTGGATATTAAAAGGGTTCAGAACCACTGTATTAAACCCAAAGTAATTTCAACAGCGCATGCTCAGGAAAAATAATTTTTAATGCATTAAACCTTACAAGAAGCTCATCTTCACGTATGGGACCCGAGGTGATTTTTTAGATACTTTTTTGGAATAAAGTGCGTTTTATATACCCTTAACTACAGTAAATGTATTTGTTATATATATATTGATAGATCGCTAGCCATTACACACATCTCCTTGTTTCTTTCTGTGGAAGAGCGTAGGCTCGAAACGTTAAAGACTTTTTCAATTCTCGAGCGTTATACTAATACATCTGTTTGTTTTCTACACTACCTGTCTTCGTCTTTTGTTTTTTTGTGAATTCTCTCTCTCTCTCTCTCTCTCTCTATATA
>NC_068987.1:90845283-90851540 GCF_001194135.2 Octopus bimaculoides
CTGTACAAGGTACACAAAAAACGCGCAATTTTTTTTTTTTATAATCAAACGTTTTCATTTGAAAACTTTTTGAAATTTTTAAACAAAACCAAAAAAAAATAATAATAAAAAAATCTGGATCTCGAGTGTTTAAAACATATTTCTTTTCTTTGATAGAATCGTAATTTACGATTTTTAAAATATGATAAAACCAAAATTTGTTTTGGCGAACTAGTTATTTTCCGACGCTATTCAACAGGAATGCTATTATAATTCATGTTCATAAATAAATACGTTTTCTTTACAAACAATCAAAATATTGTCAAGAAGAAATAAAAACTTAATGTTTTTGCTGGTATTTCACCTTTTTTGGCGTTTTAATTTCGTCGAAGGCAGCATTTTCTTCTGTCGCTAATTAAGGGCACCTGTTGGCATTAATTGTGTACAGCGGTTGCTAACGACACTCTTCAGTGAAGAAGGCGAGCTTGAATATTTACCCAGAAACCAATTGGATTCCTTTTCCGGTTACCATTGAAAGTGGTGAGTTGTATATTTTACGTATGTCTCTTTTTTTTCTTCATTCTTCAGACTTTTAGGTACATATTTTATATTAATTATAATTGTACGTTATTGTATGAACGTTCGAGTATGTAATAATTATAATTTAAATCAAGGATGGGGTATAATAATCTTGATTTAAATCGATATTTTCTATCATCACCATTTAACACGCTGCCACCAGAAATTATCAAATATGAATTTTTCTTCACTTACTAATTCTTGTTTTTCCCTCTTCTTGTACCATAAGTCATTTCACAGTTACTTTATTCATTAGTAATTATTATTTTATGCTATTACTCCTCTATTATTTAACAAATGCACATATATATATAACCTTATTTCGGCGACTCTGGTTCACTTCGTACCCCCCCCCCTGTTGATATTTTATTATCTTTTATATTTCATAATTATTAAACGCACCTCGTGTATAATTATAATTTAATGTTGCTGTTTATACAAAATATTACCATATGTAATGATTCAAGGTGGTTTGTAAATTGGCAAATTTTGTTGCCATTTACACGTCTGAAGAATGGAGAAATAGTAATTCCTCTCTTCCTTACTCTCTGGAAATTTATTTCTTTGCTATTCCTCAGTTTATTAACTTCTTGGGTGGGATGTGTTAGTTTTTAATGTAAGTCTTCTTTCTATTCACTGTTGATTTCAAGAGTTTATATTCAGATAAATGTGGGGGATGTATGTGTTTCTTTAAGGACCAGATAATTTCATTGTGGAATAAAAATGCAAATCAACCTTGAACAGGAGACGTACATTAAAAACTAACATTCCATAAGAATTAGATTTTTGAATTATGTTCCCCGTCGACTTGTTTATATTATAGCATGTGGAAGAGCAGGGACATTATAGTTCTTAGACTCTCGAAAGGCAAACTGTTTCACCCCTATAAATGAGAAACCACAATAAAAGAGGGACAAAATAAGTAGCATGTCTCATTACTTCGGTTTGTTTGTCACGTCAGGTATAACACGTGCGTTCAGCTAAATATATTTCAACTAACAAAATTATATCTTATAGTCAGAATTATTCGCAGAGATTTTTTAATTAGCACCTGATTTCTAAGTGAAAGCTATCGTTTTTTATTTTTTTTTTTTTTTACTTATAATTACTGTTGTAAATAAATTATTTTTTTAGAAACGATTGACTGGTTAATCCAGTTTCCTTTCTTTCTCTCAGATTATCATGTCGGAGGGTGAGGCAAAAGCAGCGCCAGCGGCCAAATCGAAAAAGAAGACACCGAAACGAACACCTGGCAGGTAATATTTTTGATAGATAATCCATGTGTTCATCACTAAATCAATATTTACAATGTTAGGTGGAATTCTTTTGTTTTTGTTTCGATGTATCATTAAAGCGAATGAAAGATTGCAAGACGAAATTGAACGGTCCAAACGGGATGTATTTAATTTCTGTATAGCGATGCTAGATAATTGTATATGTATTTTTACCTTGTAAACGAACGTAACGGAAGGGTGAGGCTTAGGCGGTGCACCGAGTTTATTTAATTTCAGTAAATAACAGTTGAACATAGGACAAATAAAAGTGTTTGCATATTGCCAAAATTCTTGCATTCTGAGCAGATAAAATATTTGCAACATCATTATTTAGCAAAATATTTTAGCTGCTGGTCATTTAATCATGTTTTGTTGTGGCCAATATTCTTAAAACGAGATGCTTGGAGTCTTGTTCTGTTATTATTCACTATAACAGAATTTAGATCGCCAATTAGATAAACTCTCTCTCATTGTTCCCATAGCAACAAATTTAAACTAAGCTCTTAAGACTACGTGATGTTGATATATTCAAGAAAATCCTGTATGAAAAGTCTTCATTGTAGGTAAACTGATGCACATGGCTGCCTAATGACCCTCAGATCACACCTTGCTGTTATATATACATCGTTATCGATTAACGTCCATTTTCCATGCTGGCATGGGTTGGGCAGTTTGACTGGGCCAGGAGGCTGCACCAGGCCCCTATAATACCAACCACTCAGAGTGTAGTGGGTGCTTTTTGCATGCCACTGACACAGGAGCCAATCAGGGCAAAGGGGCAGGCATCGACCACATTCAGATGGTGCTTTTTATGTGCCACCAACACATGGAACCAGTCGTGCAGCACTGGCTACAACCCACACATGAATGGTGCTTATTGCATGCCACTGGCACAGGAGCCAGTCAGGCGACACTGGCATCAGCCACAACTACAATTTCCATTATTTTGATGTTGATGTACTTGAGCCAAAGGTACTTTTTTAAGTGGGCTGGCTATGCGAGATTGGTGTAGGCTATTACTGATCTCTCTCTGCTTCCCGGGTCTTCTCAGTCAGCATATCTCCAGAGGTCTCGGTCTTTCGGCATTGCTCCTGTGAGGCCTAACATTTGAAGGTTGTGCTTCACCACCTCATCCCATGTCTTCCTGGGTCTATTCTACCCCAGATTCCTTCAGCTGTTTTGGAGTGGCACTTCTTCACAGCTCTCCTCATCCATCCATAGTACATGACCATACCAGCGCAAATGTCTCTCTTGCATGCCACATCCAATGCTTCTTGTGGCCAACATTTCTCTCAGGGTGCTTACACTGTCATGTGTGCAGGCTGACATTACACATCCAGCAGATCATGCTAACCTGATCTCTTTTGAGCCTACACGTCTTTAGCAGTCACGGCCTGTTTCACTGCTGTAAAGCATGGCAGTTCGCACACATGCATCATACAATGTACCTTTCACTCGGAGCTTTCTAAACTTTGCCCAGGCTATTCTTATTCTAGTGGCAATGATCTCTGAGTATCCATCTCCACTACAGACTTAGTTGCCTAGGGAGTAGAAGCTATCAACTACTTCTGGTTTCACCTGGCATGTGATGGAATCTGTGGTGCTTATTGTTTCTATGCATCTGTCTCCGGAGACTTTGATGTAGTTGTTCAACCTGCTAGAAACAGCAACCAAATCTTGAATTTACAATGCAGTTCCTGATATACAAGCTGGCAGGATGGTCATGACTGGAATGCATTTGGTCATTGATTAGTTCAATCAAGGCTGGCCTGGAGCTAAACAGCTACCATAAGAACACATGAATTTACATTGCTTCTGTGTGTGTAATCATGAACTCAGGATTATAATTTTATAAATTTAGCTTAATTAACAATCACTAGTAATTAGGGGGATTTGAAAAGATATTTGCACAAAAATTACTTTGTTCCTTTCATTGCATTGTAAAAAACCATTTCAATAAACTTTGCTGAGAGCTTGATGCTGATATAATCATCATCATTTTTAATATCTGCTTTCCATACTGGCGTGAGTTGGATGGTTTGATGCCCTTCCTAATACCAACCACTCAGTGACACTCTTTTACGTGACACTGGCATTAGCCATGATTATGGTCTCACTTCGCTTGACAAGTCTACATAGGCATGGTATATCACCAAAGGTGTTGGTCACCTGTCACTGCTTGAATGGTGCTTTTTTATGTGTCAATCAGATGGCACTGGTATCAACCACATCCATCTTGTTTCTCTTTAATTTTCTACACACACACACACACATAAAAGTTTAGGCAAGGCTGTGGTTAAAAACCTCATTTTATAACTATTGTTTTGAGTTTAGTTCCAGTGGACATGCCAGACTTGCCAACAAAGAATAACAAAGTCGGTTTGTTTAACTGATGGCTACACGAAATTGCCCTGCCAATATCACAGTCCAGTGGCAAAAATGAAGGGGTACATTTTTCTACAGCATCTAAACTCTCTGCTAGTTTGACTATAAACAAATATAGCAGTCAAACTACAGCAGAGTTGGTGATACAAGTACGTAGTAGTGATGACCATGCTACTTTTTCTTGCCAGCATAGAATTCATGAAAATGGAAACTTGAATAGCGACTGTTGTCTGCTGTAGAAACAATTCAGTAAGGACTGGCAAGTAAAAGGATTATTATTATATAGGTTGAACTACCAATGTGAACTGTTTTTTAGTCTTAATGTTAGACTTGTCAACATTAACATAGTCAGAAGTTATATTGTTGTTTATATTTATTTCAGACTCTATGTTAAAGCTGTGTTCACTGGCTACAAACGTGGTTTAAGAAACCAGTATGAGCACACTGCACTCTTAAAGATTGATGGTGTTTATAAAAGAAAAGAAACTAGTTTTTACCTTGGCAAAAAATGTGCTTATGTATACAAGGCAAAGAGGTAAGCTTTATCTTCTTTTTTTTTTTTTACAAACAACGCGGCAGGGTGGGTATTTATCTGACACAGTATTGGCCCCACAGTTAGAAACTGGTCCCAATGTGCTTCCAGCCCGTTTCGTTCTTTTACATCTTGACCCTCCTCCTCCTCCTACATCGTCATGGAGGCCCCATGCAAAGTGGCACTTTCTGGTCTCTTGCATACCACTCAGCAACTGCACCCGTTGTTTGTGGACCTTGCACAATGTCTAGTAGGGCTTGTGCTTTTGGTATTCTGCATTCACTACTCACCACCTTCAAATTAACGCATTTTTTAAAATGTGCTCAGAAGAACTTGCTATAAAGTCTCTCTATGGTTCAATCCCGCACTTAATTCAGTCTCCAATCAAATTCACAAAGTTTTGCTTGGTATATTATGAGTGCAACAGCATTATTGACTTAATTAAATACAGCTTTTCTAATAAACGCTGTTAGAATTAAATTCAGACAACTTTCTCATTTTGTAGGGTGATATGCCTGCTTCAATACTTCATTAGAAAGTTTTCTGCTGGGTTTGGTGGGGAGGGGTTGGCTTCTCCACAATATAAAAGTTTCGGTGACCTTCATCCTAAGGCTTGACTTAACTTACGATTTGGTTTCTTAAAGACCTGAATTGCTATCATCATTTAATGTCTGTTCTTCCTGACATGGGTTGGATGGTTTCAAAGGAACTGTACCAGGCTTCAATTGTCAACAACTTTACAGTGTGTATTGGGTGCTTTTTTACGTGGCACCATTACCATCATCATCAGTTACTTTGCAAAACAAAATCCCTCAACTCATAGATGGGTGGCTTTGTGTCAGTTGAGAGATTAAATGTATAGGGACGGGCTGGGACAGGTGTCTTGCTGTAGAGTAGATGCATGGATACGAGAGAGGTAGACTGGCAAAGGTAACTCAAGAAGTTGGTGGGTGATGTAGTATGTGCCTAAATCTGATCTTGGGAGAAGCTAAAGATTTTGATGACATGCAGTTAATTTGGTATGCATCATCATCATACATTTACTGCATGAGTTTTGGTGTTCTTTAACCCTTTCGTTACCAAACCACCCGAAAAAAAATGTTGGTTTATGTGACAAAACCGCCCGTAATCACCTATTCATATTTAAATGAGAATATCCGAGCAAATCTCGTTAGTACATTCGTGAGAACACGTGATTATTTGTGTAAACAGTTCAGCTATAGTTATGTACAACGATTGACGTGTTTTTTTAATTTTGTGAATTTTGGGAGATTTTTTTCCAAATTTGTTCCTGTTATGTTTTCAAAATTTGTAATCCTGACAAAAAAATGGATACGAATTTTATTCTGTCAAGCAGCGAGTCAGAATTCGAAAGATTTTCCGTTGAAAGACCTTGATAAATCTAACCCTGTAACCGAAAAAAAAAAAGCACGTGGTATTTAATAATGAATGTTTCATTTTCCGAAAATGAAAGCAGTGAATCCGAGAGCTCAGATGATGGCGATAAA
>NC_068987.1:90851805-90873793 GCF_001194135.2 Octopus bimaculoides
ATTATTATGGGCATTAGAAAGTTACCTAGAATAACAAATTATTAGAGTAGTGATGAACCCTTTGGAGACGAATATGTCTCAAGTATAATGACAAGGATACGGTTTTTAAAATTGACTCAATATCTACATGTAAGAGACACGAGCAGTACACCAGTACGTGGATAACCAGACTTTGATCCCTTATTTAAAATAAGACCCCTCATTGACTGTGTTCAAAACACATATAAAACAGTTTATAGATGAGGATATGGTGGGCTATAAAGGCCGAATGCGTTTTCGACAGTATATGCCAGGAAAGCCCACAAAATGAGGGATCAAAGTTTGGAAGATTTGTGAATCAAATACTGGGTACTGCTCTGGATTTTAATTTTATACTGGCAAAAGAGAGTAATGAATCCAGTTTATGTGCACAACTCTTCTATAATAATATTTTGTTGTATACCCAATTGAATATTAGCTAATAACCCATTTTCTATAGCGATGTTTGAACAAATTAGAGTAACTTTGTGACAAAAATTTTGGTATAGAATTGGTTGATAACCTTTCGTTAAATTATCTTCCAAAAATCACATTAATATGTTGATAAATAAAAAAGTTAGAATTGTTTAATGAAACCAGACTAAATTTATGATTCTGTTAGAAATTAATTGAAACACATAAGGGGTGTATTTTGGTTAGAAATATGGTAACGAAAGGGTTAAGAATGTAATTTGCCTGTTTTGTCAGATTCACCTGCCCATGTGTGTTGTTGAATATCAAAGATTGTAGGTGTTTTCACATGCATTTTCAGGATCTCAATCTCCAGCTTGGGTTTTTTTACCTGGAAGCTGCACACTTGGCATCAGGAAGATCATTCCAAGATATGTCTTCAGTTCCTCCAAGTGTTTTCTATTGTCCAACATATATGTGCTTTTATTGTTTACTTGTTCCGGTCATGCTGGTGCACTGTGTTATGGAAGTTTTATTGGTCTCTTGTGCAAAGCCACTAAGTTACAGAGGCATAGCCACACCAGCAGTGGGGTGGGGGCGAGCAGGGGCAAGCACACAGCTATATATGTATATGTGACAACCAAATCCACTCACATGGTGCCACTCAGTGACACTGAATGTGGAACAATATGGTTGAGAAACAAACTTATATACCATTCTAAATGTTTCCTTCAAAACCAAGCTCTCTGGTCTGTTTCTATAAAGATTACTGGTTTCAAGTTTTGGCACAAGGCTGGCAATTTTGGGGAAGCTGGTCCTTATTTTGTTGACCTTGGCAGAATTTGAACTCAGAACATGAAGACAGTTAAAATGCCACTAAACGTCTTCACCAGCCACTTGCAAGATTGAAGGGAAATAACAAAAGAAAAAAAAAGATTCTTGGTAAGAGGTATTGGTTGTGTGGTAAGAAGTTTCCTTGCCAGCCACACCGTTGTAAGATCATTCACACTGCATGACAGATTGGTCAAATGTCTTCTGTTATAGCATTGCGCCAACCAAAAGCTTTGTGGGTGGGCTTCGAAGAGGGAAACGGAAAGGCGGCTGTCCTGTGTGTGTTTCTGATCCCGTAACGTAGTGGTTTGGCAAAAGAGACCAACTGAATATGAACCCAGGTCAGTTTCTTTGACTAAAACAAGTAAAAGATAAAGCACAGATTCCACAGACTGCTGGGCTCTGCTAAAGTTTGGCTGACTTCAGCTGGGCCACCCTTTTCGGGCTGCGTTAACGTGTGGTTCTGAGTATGTAGACAATTGTGGTTGCTTATAGTAGAGGGCTTAAAAGATTAAGTTGCAGGTGGTGGTGGCATGTAAAAGGCATCCACTATACTTGGAATGCTTGGCATTAGCAAGGGTATTCAGCTGTAGAAGCTTTACCCGATCAGATTGGACCTCGGTGCAGCCTTCTGGCTTGTTAGACATATGTCATACCTTCCAACCCGTGCCAGCATGGAAAGTGGACATTAAGTAATGATGATGTAGCAGTGGCCCTGTTTACAAGATCATCAGTTAGAATCCACTTTCCATGCTGGCATGGGTTGGATGGCTTAACTGGAACTGGTAAGCTGGAGAGCTGCACCTGACTCCAGTCTGGATTTGGCTTGGTTTCTATGGCTGGATGCCATTAGGTGTCACCATCATGGAAGCATGGCTTTTAGGTTGTTCCCAGGACACTCCATACCTCAACAACAAATTGCAGCTGCAACATCTGCACTATCAGATGCAGTTGCCCTCCTGGTGGGGCATTTGTTCAGTCTTCAGGGTGGATTTTTGGGCCACAAACAGAAGTATTGCTTTGGCTGCTGGAATCGACATGGTGAATTCACCGGTCGGAACCAGCGCAGCCCGCCCCGGCTGAGTGCCACTGAAAGTACAGCAAAGTTATTTAGTAGCACAAGGACCATTTTCTATGGAACACTTCCACAGTCGGTCATAAGTATGTCTCGGACAAACAGGTAAATAAAGTATTATGGTGTTTCCCTATTCATCAGCTAATTATAAGTTAACCAGATTTCATTGTGTCTTAGTTTATATTTGAAGCCAAGAGTTCAATTCCACTCTTTGTTTCTGTAGTACTCCCAAAATGTTTACCATGCACTTCGGATCTTCCCAATCAATGGGACACTGTTTTGCTTGGTGTATAAGCGAGTGCCACAGAAAATTGGAATTTTTATATAATGCAATCCTCTCAGTGGTGTCTGTCACATAAAATTCCAGACAAATTTTAAGTGCGATTGTTTGTTATGGTTTTTTAATTTCTTTATTCTGCTGTTCATTGAAGTTCTATGGTAACTGCATATTGTGTGTGTGATTTTACAAAAATGGCCTTTGGCCTCGTCAGCTATGTAACTATTAAAACAGGACACTATTTTCATCCACCCTGGTGTCACGAGCAAGAACTCCTGAACTTCCGGCTGAGTGTTCGGTCAATGCAAATGTGATTCGTTGTTCAGCTTGTCCCGCCTGCAAAGTATAATCTATGAACATGTATTTGTTTTGTTCTTTAATTGTACATGTGTGTAGTTGTAAATATTTTCATTGTAGGAAAACAAGAATTCCAGGCACCAAAACTGCAGGACACATTCGTATAATATGGGGCAAAGTCACCCGTCCCCATGGAAATAGTGGTGCTGTGCGTGCAAAATTTAAGAAGAATCTACCTGCTACTGCTATTGGAAGACGTATCCGAGTTGTAAGTGAAGAATGTCATATATTTCACTATTCCTGGCATTTGTTGATTTGAAGATGTTTGAAAGAGTAGAGTGTTCTGTAATTTTGGTGTAGGTTTGTGGGGGCTGAACAAGATATGTACAAAGATTATTGAGAGTTCCTGATTTTAGCTTGAAGGGTCAGTCCTCAGCCCTGTGTGCCGTCACAGAGGAGTTTAGGACTCAATGTCCATGGGAACTATATATCAAGGATCTGGGTCTCAAGTGGATCTACATCGGGATTAGAACGGAGATTTCAGGTGTGGAAGCTAAGCCTAGAAGTAAGGAGCTTCTGGATAAACTTAGCAAAGATTTGGGTTTTATCAAATAGGAAGGAATGCAGGACCTTGGTACCCCCAGGGAAATGGCTTTGATCAATATGCAGGAAAGCAGTAGTTATAAATTGCACCAAGTTGTGAGTGGCCAAAACTCCTCCAATTACTCTGATGCCTTCTATTTTAACCCCCTTGTGTAGCATAAGGCGGTCTCTCAGGGGTCGAAGTCTTGCATGCTGTAAACTGTTTCCTATTCGAAAGCACTTCCGGTCCTAAAATGCATGCCAAGCAGTGGTCCACAATGCAATCAGTGCTTTCCACCTGTCGAGACAGCCCGTTCCACTGCTGAACATGGACACCTTTGGGGTGGGTGTGATAAACCAGATCTGGTTGATTTGAAGAAAAACAATATTTTGGCTGTGTTAAATGATGTCCAATACTCTTTCAAAGAAAGCTATTACTTCACTTGGGTTCATTCTATTGTTTTGCTCCATCTGTCCTTCCAAAATATTCTTTTTGGGGAAATTATGTTTGTAACAAGGAGGAACAATTTTTTCGGATCTTTTTTAAAACGGGGGCCACGTTTTTGGTACGGAAAGACTTTCAAACTTCGTATACTTATCTATTTTGTGTTATAGAACAGAAAAATATTTTTGTATTCGAATTTATTTCATGTAAAAAATTGTCTTATTTCGATAATTTCAACCAATCACTGACGTCCATTCAGCCGATATACATTAAGTGCCGACTACATAAACAAACGATTCTTCGTTTTATTTGCTTTTTTCATTTTAAATTTGCTTTAACCCTAACCTTAGGGTTAGGGTTAATTGTTTCAGAATCGTTTGTTTATGTAGTCGGCGCTTAATGTATATCGGCTGAATGGACGTCAGTGATTGGTTGAAATTACAGAAATACGACAACTTTAACATGGAATAATTTATGGATTTCTTTTTTTTTTAAGAAGACTAAGAGAAAAAGATGTTTTATATGACACATTCTACCAGTGTTCCAAGTTTCAAAGTGTTTCGTTAATGAAAAATGTGGCCCCCGTTTTAAAAAAGATCCATTTTTTTCAAATGCCTAACATCTTGGAATCAAATCCAAACAAGTTGTCTAGATACACTTAGCTGTATATAGTAAATTTTGTTTTGTTGTTCGATATTTTTCTTTTAATTTATCTGTAGGGTGAGTAACGAATTTTGATTTATTTCTTTTGTAAATCATTATTGTATATCTCTGTGGGAGAGCTTATTTAATCTAGTTGATGGTGTGTGTGTACTTTGTTTTCTAGTTTTCTTCAGACAATTGCCAGTCATTCGTTTTACTTATACCTTTATGGTACACCTGTCTTTTGTGTGTTTAATTTCACCTGATGAATCCAGTAATGTGCACAATTATTCTATAGTAAAATTTTGTTGTATACCCAATTGAATATTTGCTAATAACCCATTTTCTATAGCGATGTTTGAACAATAATTTGTTGAATTTACATGTAATTAGTCATTTTGCGACAAAAATTATGGTATAGAACTGGTTGAGGATCTTTCATTACAAGTTGAAACACATAGGGGGGTGTATTTTGGTTAGAAGTAAGGTAAATGATGAAAATCAATACAACCCACTTGACATTGTTGTTTGAGGGGGTTTGTGTGTCCCCTCACAGCCACCATGCGTTTATCCTGGTAATTACTCTTTTTTTTTTTTTTTTTTTTTTTTCTTCAGATGTTGTATCCATCAAGAATCTAAAGACATGTAAAAATAAAATGTTTTCCAATCTATTTATTCTTTTCTTATTTCTTCTTGGCACTCTGTGATGATATGTATCCCAGGTTTATGGTTTTCTTTGTTCATCTTTATTTCAAAGATTATGCTCGTGTTCTGTAACATCCAAGGTTCCATTTTTGTGCAGGTTGATATGAAAAGCATTAAAACTTGCACACGAAAGAAGTGTCATTGATCGAATCTAAGGCAAGGGAATTAACTCTGTTTTCGTAACTACTATATTGGAAGAGCTGTGACCATTTCTTTGCTTTATAACACACACTGTGCATCACTAGTTTATGCAAAAACAGAAATGGCAACCTTTATTGTTAGGTTGTGGTTCAGTTAAAATTTGTTTCTATTTGGACTAGACAAGTTTAACCCTTTCGTTACCAAACCGCCCAAAATCACCTATTCATATTTAAATGAGAATATCTAAGCAAATCTCGTTAGTACATTTGTGTAAACAGTTCAGCCATAATTTTGTACAACGATCGGCGTGTTTTTTTAATTTTGGGAGATTTTTTTCCAAAATTTGTAATCCTGACAAAAAAATGGATACGAATTTTATTCTGTCAAGCAGCAAGTCAGAATTCGAAGGATTTTCCGTTGAAGACCTTGATAAATCTAACTCTGTAACCAAAAAAAAAAAAAAAGCACGTGGCATTTGATAATGAATCTTAGGTTTCATTTTCCGAAAATGAAAGCAGTGAATCCGAGAGCTCCGATAAAGAGAATGAATTAGTACCTGAATGGAGTGAAAATTTAAACACTCCTTCTTTCAGTGATTTTTCTGAAGAAACTGGACCAAGTCACAGTCTTACTCAGGAGAGTGGAGCTTTAGACTATTTCTTTTTGCGATGTACCTATTCGAATTGATTACGGCGTAAAAAAGGATAGTTTGAGGTTTGCCATAAATATTATTATGGGAATTAGAAAGTTACCTAGAATAACAAATTACTGGAGTAGTGATGAACCCTTTGGCGACGAATGTCTCAAGTATAATGACGAGGATACGGTTTTTTTAAAATTGACTCAATATCTACATGTAAGAGACACGAGCAGTACATGGAAAACCAGAATTTGATCCCTTATTTAAAATAAGACCCCTCATTGACTGTGTTCAAAGCACATATAAAACAGTTTATAGATAAGGATATGGTGGGCTATAAAGGCCGAGTGCGTTTTCAGCAGTATATGCCAGGAAAGTGCACAAAATGAGGGATCAAAGTTTGGAAAAGATTTGTGAATCAAATACTGGGTACTGCTCTGGATTTTAATTTTATACTGGCAAAAGAGAGTAATGAATCCAGTTTATGTGCACAACTCTTCTATAATAATATTTTGTTGTATACCCAATTGAATATTAGCAAATAACCCATTTTCTGTAGCGATGTTTGAACAAAAATTTTAAATTAATATTTTGTTGAATTTACCTGTAATTAAAGTCACTTTGTGACAAATATTTTGGTATAGAATTGGATGAGAACCTTTCGTTAATTTATCTTCCAAAAATCACATTAATATGTTGATAAATAAAAAAGTTAGAGTTGTTTAATGAAACCAGCCTAAATTTATGATTATGTTAGAAGTTAATTGAAACACATAAGGGGTGTAATTTGGTTAGAAATATGGTAACAAAGGTTAAGAGAACATTTTGATCAGTTAGTCCAGTAAGAGAATTGTTTGTAGTTCTATCAGAATTTCTCATTTCACCATTTCAAACCCCATCTGTTTATATAGAAGATATTGACAGAATGAACCTGAATTCATGACTTGTTAAATATTAATATGCATATTAAATGAAATAGTTATTTTTCAATATGCTTATGTTTAACCGTTTCCTTACTGTATATATTCTGAGATATTGTTTCTTTCAATTTTAAATATAACGAAAAATTTAGTAAATTAATTTAGTTATCACTAAAGTGGTGTTAGGGAGATAAATTGCGACTAAGGTTTGGTGGAAGATTTTAATTCAGAACTGGTTGGTATGGAAAGGGCTAAATTTACTGAGTCTTGAATTCTGGCTGGCCTCTGCTGTATGTACACGGATACTTATTACAACTGGGACCAGAATTGTTAGCATGCTAGGTAGATTGTCTGACAGCATTCCATCACTACACACTGGGATCAACCTTGGCGAAATTTGAACTCTGGATGTAGCAATTGGCAAAATACCACTAAACGTCTCGCCCAGCTGATTATTCTGCGAGTTTGCTGCAAGAGGGTCTGTAACATTATAACCACCACAACAAAGAAATAGCAGCCAATAATCTTGCCTGAAAGAAAAACTTGATCAATCACAGTCCAATAACATTAAAAACAAAGTATTGAAATTTTTTTTTTTTTTTATTAAATAATAAATGAAAAGTCCAAAATAGTTTACAAAATTTTTTTTTTTTTTCCCCAAGGTACATTTCTCGAAAAAACATTCTCGATTGAATGCAACAATATGCTTCAGAGGATAAATATACTCATGTAAATGCTTTTTTTTTATATATATACACATGCTTATACTTGTGTGTGTGTGTATAGATAGATAGATAGATAGTTAGTTGTGTTTGTAGCTTCGTATACATTTTCATAAACCAACCAGGTAATTTATCAGTTTATAAGAAACAGAGCAAATGGAAGAATAAGGGTGAAACCGAAGTTTATATTAAAAGGGCCGTAGTTATTTTTAACTTGGTACAATGGGGTTTCCTGAGGATTCGTCGTTGAGCATCTAAAATGCATTGGGAATATCCATTGCAGTACTCCAAACCACCTTTTCATCCTTACCTTTCATGTGTGTGTGTGTATATACAAATTATATATGATGCATACATGAGATTTATTGAATGTGAGAGACATGCGTAAATATTTCAACGTGACTTATGTACATACATGCATCCTTATATATATATCAACCCGATCACAGCAAAGAAAGAGCAGGATTGGCAGTTCTTCTTTTAACCACTACACATCAAACATTCCTCTCTGTTGTTAATTGAACAGGCAATGGCAGCTTCATTTTGTTCTTGAGTTTTCTTCACTGGTGTGGTGAGTTTCGTTTTATCAACAGTGAATTGAATGGCATTCACTGCTGGTTTGGTCCGTAAGTAGTACATTCCTGTCTTTAAGCCCTGGTTATCAAGTAATAAAGGTTTTATTATGTTATAAGTCTTTTAAAGAATGGTTCGATTATTCAACATTCTCGTTACTTTGTCAAATGTAATATTCACATTTTATACATTAATTCTTGTACTATTTCATAGCTTTGAGACCTCGAAGCTGTGATTGTTCAATTTTAGAGTGACACTGTAGGGCAGGTGTGATAGGCCAGTTTGAACAGCAAGAATATTTGGACCACATGTGGCCAGTTTAAATGCTAAAGGATTAATCCAAGGACTGTACAGTTATAGAATCTGGCAGGACACTTAAAGCTGAACTCCGAGTGTCAATGGCAATTGTTCCAAAGATTTCCCTTGCTGTTCTCACCCTGTAGCAAGACTTGATGCCAGGAAGTGAACAGATTACTGTCAAATATAATGCTTATCTATTCATATTTGTTTTAAATTAATTATGCATTATCTCATAGCTTTGAGAATGTTGTTTATAAAATTGAATGAAATGAGAAACGGGAAGCAAGAAGACTTACCATTTTCCATGCATAGAAGTGCATGCTGGTTAACTTTCCATAGTTTGGTTCCGCAATATGTAAATTCATTGACTGACTCTGATCTATATAAATTCCTCGGTCAGCTGCCATTTTAATCACCATTTTCTGGGAGATTTCCCAAACAGTTTTGTAGAGTTTCTTAAGGTCATCAGGAACATCCATAGACTAAGGCAGAGGAAAATGGTGATTAAAACATCAGAATTTAGAAAAGCAATCAGAAATAAAGATATCAATTCTTAAAACAGTTGAGGATTTATTTCTAATGAGCAAGTACTTTGTTACTGGGATTAATCTTGAGCTCAGGAGAATTATATTTATTTGGCACTCCTTCGGTTCCAATTGATCTGATCAATAGAAGAGCCTGCTCATGAAATTAATGCGGTAGTGGCCGAGTACTCCACAGACAGACACCATCAACGTAGTTCTCGGAGATTCAGCTGGATGCAGGTGACAAGATGGCTCTTTTGAAATACAGGTACAACTCATTTTTGCAAACAGATGACTGGAGCAATGTGAAATAAAGTGTCTTGCTCAAGGACACAAGGCACTGCTGGGAATTGAACTCGTGACCTTATGATTATGATCCAAATACCCTAACCACTAAGCCATGCACCTTCAGAGGAGGACAGAATCATATCAACTTCAGTGCAAGGGGTTTGCACTGAGAACGTAACTGAACAGCAAAAGGTTTCAACTCTCCCAACACTGGACCTTTACAATAAATAATTCTAATTAATGGCACAAAGGATGAAAGCTAAAGCCAAGAGAAATGCAGCTAAAGATTCTGCCAGGTGCCATGAGAATTCTTTAAACACCAGCATCGGTTGTCAAGCAATGTTGGAGCGGGGGGACAAACCCAGATACGTACGCCAGGCTTCTTTCAGTTTCTGTCTTACCAAATCCACTCACAAAGCTTTGGTCGGCCAGAGGCTTAGGTGCCACGCAATGAGACTGAACCCGGAAGCATGTAGTTGGTAAGCAAGCTTCTCATGTCTTTATTGCCCACAAAACAAGGACAGACAAAGGAGGGATTAAGTCGATTAGATCAACCCAAGTGTGTGACTGGTACTTAATTTATCGACCCCGAAAGGATGAAAGGCAAAGTCGACCTTGGCGGAATTTGAACTCAGAACGTAACAGCAGACGAAATACCGCTAAGCATTTCGCCCGGCGTGCTAACGTTTCTGCCAGCTCGCCGCCTTAAGCAAGCTTCTTACCACACGGTCACTCATGAAATAATAAGAATGGTTTAAAAACACAACAATGCATCTCTTTCCATCAAGCTTTGAAATTCTCAATTCAAATTTTGTCGAGTTGACTTCCCCCTTTTCTTTGCTTAAATATCCTGCATTTTGTGAACGAAACTGTGATTGGTTATAGGTTTCCAGTGGGACAGTCACTGGTTTGCAATATTTCCTATTATGTGAGGAACAATGAATCGTTCGTGCAGAATAAACAAGATATTCTTAAAATGCACCCCACATTCATTGCTAGGTTTATTGTCATTACATCTTTCACACACAAGTCTCCAACAAACAAATTTCCTTTACCAAGCATCGGGAAACCTGATGCTATAACAGAAGATACTCAGCCTTAAAATAGGTACCAGACATGTTATGGAGACAACTACTTCCTTCTCGTCCAATCCATGGCCTTCTATCAGTGATACAATCCATATTTTAATACAAAGTGTTGCTTATAATCAAGCAAAGGGAAGTAACTCAAAGGAGAAACATCAGAGGATAATGGTAAAATGTTGGTGGCTATTAATGCGTTATTTGTTGTCAGTGATGGCAGCAATGACGACCTTGCTTCATAGAATTACTTGCTCTAAAAGCCATGCATTAAATACTAATTTTATTTTGTTTCAATCATGGGACTGCGACCATACTGAGGCACCACCTTCTATGATTTCAAACAAATCCACTACTTATCCTGTTGGTCTCTTTTACCAAACTAAGTTACAAGGATATAAACAAACCAACACTGCTGGTCGGGGAGAAAACACAGCTTTGGGCATCGCTTCAGGTACATTGACGGTTATGGAATTAGGTGTGTGATACTGGGGGAAGAAAGATGCGGTTGCTTAATAAAGATGACAAACGAATGATGTTGACAATATTTAACCCCAATCAAGCAGACTTTGTTGATCGAAGACAATCCACTCATGACCATCAAGCTTTCTTTTTTTCAACTATATTTTGTATCTGAAGATGTGGCTGCCGTTTCTAGTAGTCAAGAAAATACATAGCAGCAATGACTACCAAACTTAGAAAGATGATTGACTCACCTGAATGGAACCGTTGTTGGCAATGAGTTCATTCTTCATGTCACCATTCCACAGACCAAGTTCTGTGAGGTCTTTCAACAAATGATGATTGACAACCTAAAGGAGAAGAAAATTTAACCAATCACATCAAACCATTATAGTTTACCAAATTATATGGATTTAATATAACCATTAAAAGAGAACGATAGGTTGATTTCCTTTACTGTATATTCCTCACAATTTACAAAGATTTATTGTTTAGTTCCCAATCAATCATTATCAAGTTGAGAATATTATTCATTAAAGTTATTTTACCCTTTTTCAAGGCAGCACTAATGAAATGATGCCATTTGAGGAAGATCAGGTTGCTATTTCTAGCATTTTGACCATGACATGTAAAGCCTCCCTTTACTGCCAGTGAAATTCTAAAAGAGTTACAAGTAACAGTTTTTTCCTTAATCTTAAACTTAAGTCACCGGGAAATGTTACTTATATTCATGGTAACCTTGACTGGTTCAGAATTTCTTTAAGTCAATAAACTGGAATCAGGCTGCACCTGAAAAAAACTTCAAGACATCTCTACAAATGAACAAAAACCGATTACAGAACTGTTGCATATAGATACAAACTGCATATATTTATATTTATGGACTCCTTGATATTACTGTCATGAGTCCTAGAACTCCTGGCTGGTTGCCCCAGCTCAAATTCCATGGCCCTATAAGTAACCAAAATCACAACATTTGCCTTGAATGAGATGCTGGTCCATCACAGGGTTACCCATTCACAGCAGAGTGTTGCGGAGCACATGTGAAATGAAATGCTTTGCTTCAAAAGCACAACGCATCACTTGCTCTGGGAAATGAAACCACAATTTTGCAAGCATAAATACAACACTAACACCTATCTCATCATCATATGTCCACCTTCCATGCTGGACAGCTTGACAGGAACCGGCCAGGCAGAAGCCTGCACTAGATGTCTGTGGCTGTTTTGGCAGGATTTTTACAGCTGGATGCCCTTCCCAACACCAACCATCCAGCACAGTGGACCTGGTGCTTTTTACAAGGCACAAGCACAGGCAAAGTCAGTTTTGGCTAGGTTTTTACAGCTGGATGCCATTCCAAATGCCAACCACTTTATAGTGTGGACTGGATGCTTTTTATTTGCACCTAAATTTTCCATTTGTCTACACAATCTTTTCTACTCTAGGCACAAGGCCCGAAATTTGGGGGGAAGGAGAGAGTCAATTAGATCTACCCCAGTATGCAACTGGTACTTAATTTATCGACCCCAAAAGACAAAGTCGACCTCGGCAGAATTTGAATTCAGAACGTAAAAGACAATATAGCGGTAAGCGTTTCGCCTGGCATGCTAACGATTCTGCCACCTCGCAGAACTACTGGCCATACAAATACCATTTTGCTTAAACTGTGCAATAACAAAGCATACAGGATGTAAACATCCTCAGATAAATGTGGGGCTTCCATGCCGTCCCTGGCTACCAATTCCACTTGGCAGCCTGAAGATATAGAAGAAACCTGGCCAAGGTGTAATACAGAGGAATAAAACATATGAAAATAAGGATAATTACCATGAATTCTCCAGACAGCACACGTCTTGTATAAATATTGCTGGTATAGGCTTCAATGGACTCATTATTTCCAAGAATCTGGGCTGTGGAAGCAGTTGGCATCGGAGCCAGTAACAGGCTGTTCCTTACTCCATGTCTGTAACAAATAAGCATTACCTGTGTAACGTAGGTTCAGGTGAGAGAAACTAACACGCAGAAACAGGATTTTTTTTTTTCTTTTCTTTTGCTTATCTTTCATATTAAGACCCTATCATGCTGTTCATCAAATTTTTGCATAAATATTTTCATTTGTCAAATCCAAAATATTTTTAACCTTTTAGCATCTAAACCAGCCACATCTGACCAAAACATTCAAACTGACCAGATCTGGCCTCTCACACCTACCTTACAATGTCATTCCAGAGATAAAAGCAATTACATTCACATCTCAAAGCTGAGATAATGAATAATTTCTTTTTTTTTTTTTTAAATGTGAATAAATAAATAATTGTTACACTTGACAGAGGAATCTGAATGCAAAACTGTTAAAACTGTATCTGTGATTACTTTCTCTCAGCAATTTTTGAAGAATTTCTTACATTGGTACTGAAAAATTGGCAGGGAGGGGAGTTGATTAAATAGGTCTTCAATTAATTACTGGTATTTCTATCTGATAATTCTAAAAGGAGGGAAAACAGAAACTTCACTGGGATTTTAATTGAAAATGGAGGAATATAGCTGAACCAAATGTAATTCTGCCAAAACCTCTTCATAATTCATAAATAAACTTTAGAATTTGCAAATACACATGGCCACAGGTGTCAACTTATTTAGTATCTACCTTTTACCATTTCTTTCTGTCATTGGATTGTGGCCATGCTGGGGTTGAGTTAAAAATCAACCAGAGTTCTTTTTTTTAAGAACAGTACTTATTCTAGAAAATTACTATTTGTAAATCTCACGAGAGATATTCAGCAACAGTACTTTGAAGTAAAAATTATTTGCCAACATAACATGGCAGTCCTGGTTTAGGATGAATGTTGCTGTAATTTAACCCCAGGAGACATCCTCTCTAGCTGGCTATATGACACGATCTGTGTCCTTATATTTTCAAACAAGGGAATCTAGCACTCCCTTGTTCAAAAATGTAAGGTCACTGATCGTGTGGTATAGCCAGCTGGAGACGATGTCGCCTGGAGTTAAATTACAGCAACATCATCATTGTTTAACATCCACTTTCCATGCTGGCATGGGTTGGACGGTTTGACTGAGGACTGCCGAGCCAGATGGCTTCACCAGGCTCCAATCTGATCTGGCAGAGCTTCAACATTCGTCCTAAACCAGGACTGCCATGTTATGTTGACAAACAATTTTTTTTCTACTTATATTTCATGTTGCTCCAGTGTTGTGCGGAGCAGAGCCTGTCAAAGAATGGACCTAATGTTTCTTCTGTGTGTCACAGAAGACGACTGAAAAGAAGCTGAAGCAGGATTTGCATTGCAACCTCGTAAAACCCTCACCGGCCACGACCACCCAAACAGACTGATGGGTTAGAGAGGTGTCGCCTGACTGGGTTACCTGGCAGGGTATCACCAACAAACAGTGAATGCAGAAACATGCTGTCAAAGTTCTGATGCTGGAAAATGAAATTCTATTCAACAGAATGTACTGCTTCTTCTAATCTTACAGAAGGAACAGCCACATCAGTGGTTCCTGGGGGAAGGGGTCTATGAATGTATTAAGCTGACAGACCTTTCAATAGCCTATGGTCCTTGGGAAAACTCATTTAAATAAAAGGGTCCTTGGTAGTGAAATGGTAGGGAACCATTGATCTTCATGGTTATGAAACCAGCTGACAATTGCTGTCAAGTGCTAAATACAATGTTCAAGAAAAGGATCAGGCTTGTAAGGAGCTAAATGACTAATAGTGACCCACTCAAGCCAGCGAGCTAGCAAAATCGTTAGACTGCCTGGGAAAACACTTAGAGGCATTTCATCCATTATTACATTCAGAGTTCAAACTCCACAAAGTCAACTCTACATGTCACCCTTCCAGGGTCGATAAAATCAATACAATTGACTGACCCTCTCCTTGGAAATTGAGCCAAAATTTGAAATCAATATTAACCCACTCAAATCAGCAAATAAAAGAAATCATTATCAGGGAGGGGGGTAAATCAAATCGGGTGTGACAAACAAGATACGTTGCATTACTTGGGCTTACATGCAGATTTCAATTCCCAAGGGATCTGCTTTTTTCAGCAAGATTAACAAAATACCAGTTAATTACTACTCATCATCGTTTAACGTCCGTTTTCCATGCTGGCATGGGTTGGACAGTTGACTGAGGTCTGGAAAGCCAGCGGCTGCACCAGGCTCCAATCTGATGTGGCAATGTTTCTACAGCTGGATGCTCTTCCTAATGCCAACCACACCGAGAGTGTAGTGGGTGCTTTTTTATGTGCCACTGGCACAGGAGCCAGTCAGGCGGGCCTGGCATCGATCATGTTTGGATAGTGCATTTTACATGCCACCGGTACTGGAGGCCCAGGCAGGGGCTGTTGCTACTACTACTACTACTAATAATAATATTAATAAACTGACAAGTCTAACTTTCAATTCTTAATGCTGAAAGTTGTTCCATTTCAGGTTTCTAAAAGCATTTTTCTTTTGGACAAAATTCACTCTATTCAATGACTAAGCTTCAGACTGAAGGCTCAAACAGGAACATTATTGGGTCAATTAGGCCAACAAAACACTTGTAAATCATCGCTAATTGGTATAGTTTTGCTGGCTGAAAACTATAAAATAACAGATTGTACATAAATTCGTTTGTTGAGAAGGGCAGACAACTGCTGTAGGATTAAAAATAAATGGTTGGTTGGATACGAGTTTAAGGGGATCATTTGAGACAGAGAGGGTTTTAAGAGTACAATCAATGTACAAAGACATTTAGTAGTACAGTGGTTCAATTCTCAGTTAATGCTTGCATTTCTTTTGTGCAAAGAGGGGCAGCTGAAGTCATTTCTCATTAAAATTAGTTAATTGCACCTATATTTAATGCTCTCTGAGAAACCCATGAACAAATCAACACCACACTAGGATGAAAATGAATTTTTTATCCTTAATTTCAGGGATCTCCCAGATATAAGACACGAGTGCTTGCCTTCACATCCTCACAGCTAAAAGCGAAGTCCTGATATTATAAATATAGACTAAAGTATTCCAACCATGACATTCCAAACTAATGCTTTACGAAGATATTGAGTTGGTACATAATTATTGTGGCTTTTTTTTTTCAACAAAAACATCTCTAAATGATTATTCTGGAGCATATTCACCATCTACTTCATTTACTGCTTCCCATTTGCTTGGCAGACGGTCGGATCATCACTTAAAGATGTTTTCGTTGAATAAAATTTGTTGAAAAAAAGCTGCAATAATTATGCACCAACCCAAAAGGTATGTTGTGATTAAAGGGAGATGTGGCTAAGTTTTGTAGGTTTAGCAACCCCAAACAGGTTCGGTCAATGACTGGAGATTAATGGAAACACAAACAGTTAATGGCTGAAGTCTTACTTGGCAATTCGGTCTTTGAGTGCAGCCCAATCATGCATCGGATGTGGATCTGCGTTCCACATGTCATATTGAAGAATCTAGAAAAAGAAGAAAATATATTTAGAGCATCTAAAATACTAATAGAATTACTTCTTGATTATCGTGTAATGAGGATTTCTTAACCCATTAAGTCCCAGAGAACTTAAATGTTTCAATATTACTTTTAAATTATTACAGATGATTAAAAATAGGTTAAAAGGAAAAAAAAATTATTATTAAAACTCCTTTACTTCAAGTAGAAATGGAAATACTTGGTTCCCTATAAATAGGACACTGAGACAATGTGATATAGCTTATTCAATACAGTTCCATATTTAAGAGATGAATTATTTAAATTTGACAGATATATTTGTCCTCATCTTGCTTGTTAACACGTTTCGGCTGATATACCCTCCAGCCTTCATCACGTGTCTTATGCTAGCATGGAAAGCGGACGTTAAACAATGATGATGACTGCCTGGAATCAAACTCGGAATCTTGGGGTTAGTAGCCCGCGCTCTGAACCACTATGCCATATGCCCATGGGCAATTATGGAGTGAATTTTAGAGCTTATAAATCTATTTTCCTATCCTTCCTTAATACCGGTTCCCATATGTTGTTCATATCTGCACTCGGTCTGCTTAGGAGGTTGTTGTGTCCTAGAATATGTGCTGCTTCTTTTAGTTTTCGTATTTTCCAGTGGTGTTCTGTATTATTTAAGCTTTATCCCACAGGTTCAAAATATCCCCAAGACACCTGTTGAAGGCTGAAACATTGTGTTAACAACAAACAAGATGAGGACAAATATCCGTCAAATGTAAATAATGTAGCTTATTTAATGTTCTCATGTAGTGTCCTATTTATAGGACAGTGGAACTTAATGGGTTAAGGAGAATTCATTTAAATAAGAAAGCAAATAACTGAAACTATGAATAGACATCCAAGTTGAAATGCTGCAGCAGGGCCACACTCCTTATTCCAATCTTGCAAACCACCTGCTTCTACTCAGCTTGGAGAGTGACCCAAGCATCTCATCACCATTATCTCTTGCAGCCCCTAGTGAGCCTTTTCTTTCCCCTCCCCTTTCCCCTATTAGATGAGAGTAGGCATGCAGTCCCTCTTCAGGAACCTGCTCTACCCCCTCTCTGCATAGTAAACCCCCTTGTGCCCTAGCATGAGGTCGACATCCCCCACCTCTCCCAGGCCTTGTAGTCCTGGGAACTGCATGCTGACTGCTGCATGTAACAAAAAATGATGATGAAAGTGTAGGGTCAAGGCAACTGACCCCTAGCCTGCAAGTTGGCACCTAACACTGACGAGTCTAATGACAAACCAATGTGAAAAAAGAAATTAGGGATTTTATTAACTTGAATTTTTTTTTCTTCCATAAACTTTACCAGTTGAAGAGAAAGTGAAAACTTTAAAAAGACCCACTTACACCTTTGCTCACGGGGCTACCATCGTAAGTCTCGTAAGGACCAAATTTTTCAGCAAGTTCACAGCTCATCTCTAAGGAAGCAAAGTAGATAGTAGCAAAGATCTGTTTATTCAATTCTTGTGCTTCTTCGCTGTCAAACGGGTATCGCATTAGAAGGAAAGCATCGGCCAAACCTTGAACACCAATGCCAATTGGTCGATGTCGCATGTTGGATCGTTTTGCCTGGAAGAGACAAAGAAAAACACAAATACCAAACCATTAGTGAAGAGAGTCAAGATGTTTGGCCAGAGCAACGTTTAAGTCTTGATAAAACCTTTATCAGTGATGGTATGATGTCATGTCACCGCCGATAAAGGTTTATTAAGACTTGCTACATAAGACTTCAATCTCAGGAAAGTGAGTGTCGTGGAATCAAGTAGAAAACCAACAGACACTGATTTATTTCCCAAACATCAGGGTTTTTATAACTGCTGATATCTGAATTCTAAGAACCGTATTCGTGAAAGATTTCTCTTTGATGAAAGTTAGGATTTAAATATGGGCAGTAATTTTAACCAATGGAAAAACTAATAATTACACATATTCAGCTAACATGACCATGACGTCATATCCCCCACCGATAAAGGTTTAGTAAGACTTGCTACATTAACAGAGCGCTGAATGACTAAATCAAGGGAATGTTGGTCTTCTTGCTTGCAAACTCTGCCAAGGTCATCTAAGTATACTTAAGTACCAGGGGAAAGTACAGTTCTTTAATCCTTTAGCATTTAAATTATTCTGTCAAATGTAATATTTATTCACACAGTTTCAAGTAATCATGGCTTATTTCATATCTGAGATTTCAATGTGATTGTTTATCTTTTGAATGACATTGTAGAATAGGTGTGAGAGGCTAGATCTGATCAGTTTGAGCATAAAACGGGTAGAATATCTGGGCTGGATATGGCCAGTTCAAACACTTAATCAATAAATTAATACAGGTGTTTTGCTAGCTTTACTGATGTACAGTTTTATATTTAAGAGATGAGGAATTATCTATATTATTTACATTTATCGGATATTTGTCCTCGTCTTTGTTAACACAACGTTTCAGCTAATATACCCTCCAGCCTTCATCAGGTGTCTTGGGGAAATTTCGAACTTGGGTTCTTATTCCTAAGGTATTTTTCGATATTATTAATATTATTATTCAGGTCACTGCCTGGAATCAAACTCAGAATTTTGGGGTTAGTAGCCCGCGCTCTTAACCACCACAGGCATATAGAGTAGTGGTTAAGTGTGCAGGCTACTAACTCCAAGACTCCGAGTTTGATTCCAGGCAGTGACCTGAATAATAATAACAACATCGAAAAATACCTTAGGAATAAGAACCCAGGTTCGAAATTTCCCCAAGACACCTGATGAAAGCTGGAGGGAAGCTGAAACAGTATGTTAACAACAAACAAGATGAGGACAAAAATGTAAATAATGTTTGCTAACATAATAATCCTGATTAAGCTTTTAGTCTGAAGAAGATAAAAATAAACACAGAAATACTATTATACAATAAATTGCTGGTAGGGACTGTATTTCATTTTGCAACAATAATATACTAAGAAGTATATTAAAGGCTTCTCAGTCAATGCTGATCTACATTTTTGTGTTACCTGTGCAATTTAATCACTTTTAAGTCATCTCTACAGATTTTCTAAGAAGTTTAAGCAATGCTGTCTCCCATCTTATTAACCCTTTTCTAACCATATTTCTATGAGATGCTGTGTTTATTTCAATTAATTTTTAACGTGACAAAGAATTTAGTAAAATAAGTTATTCAGCTGGTGTTAGGAACATAAATTGTGACTAAGGTTTGGTGGAAAATTTTAACTTAGAACTTTTGAAGGACAGTTTCAGCCGGTTAAAACCAACTTCAGATGATTCTACAAGTAGAACCTCATAAGCTTTAAAAACACATTACTTAAGGAAAAAGATTGCTTTTACAAGTATCAAAAGTAAATTTTAAGTTTTTTTAATAATCATTATACAATTATTATTAGTATACACTAGTTTCCAGTCTTAAAATTTTAGCATTGTAAAATTTCAGCTGGTTTAGTCTAAATGTTGGTGAATATTTAAGACCGTGTTGCAGATTAGGGGTAGAATTGGTTATAGAATCAGACAAAATATTTCTTAGTTCAAATCACACTGAGGCCCTTTTGCATTTTTTCCCCCATCCTAAGTTGATAAAATAATGGGGTTAATAAAGCTAAAATGCATGGTTTCAACACTTAAGACCAAAACCAGTCAAAAAATTCTACAGGAAGACAGAATTAGTAACAGTTCTACTGTAGCAAAAGAATATACATTAGCAGTGAGAAATGGAAGTTGGGTTGAGATACCAGTTATGTATTAGTGGTGCAGTAGTAAATAGTAGCTGGGTTGGGTGTTGAGAAGAAAGGGCAGTGTTTGTTTAGGAAGGAACAGTAGTTAAGTGGGTTAGGGACCACCATTGCTGGTATTAGTGGGACGGTTCAACAGGAGCTGGTATGGCTGGGGGCTGCACCAATGGAAAATTAAGATAGCTTACCTCTTCCACAGGATAACAGTTGGTGTCGATAATTTTGTTGAGATTTTTAACGATTACTTTGGTGACGGATTTCAATTTATCAAAGTCAAAAGTGCGATCTGGTCGAACAAACATATTCAACGCAATGGAAGCCAAGTTACAAACAGCCACCTGAAAAACAAGAAAATATCAATGCTATACATCATCGTTAAATGTCCGCCTTCCATGCTGGTTTGACAGGAGCCAGCCAGGCAGATGCCTGCACCAGGCTTCTGTGACTGTTTTGGCAAGATTTTTACTGCTGGATGCCCTTCCTAACACCAACCACTTAGGGCTTTTTACATGGCTCAAGCACAGGCGAGGTCAGTTTTGGAAGCCCTTCTGAACACAAATCACTTTACAGTGTGGACTGCATGCTTTTAAGTGGCACCTGCAACTGACAGGGTCAGCGAGTACTTGCAAGACAAAAATATATACATACATACACAGACACACCTTTAACATCTGTTTCCCATGCCAGTATGAGTTGGACCAACCCACATCTTTATATACACACACAAGAGTTGGCAACATTAATGAACAAAACGACTTACCTCATCTGGTGCCGTGTATTCAACAATTTCTGTACATAAATTACTGCATTTTATTGTCCCAAGGTTTTGTTGGTTGCTCTTGCGGTTACAAGAATCCTTGTACAGCATGTAAGGTGTACCAGTTTCGGTTTGAGCTTCTATAACTGCATACCAGACTTTCTGAGCTTTCAGAGTTCTTTTACCTTTACCAGCTTTTTCATAACTGATATACAAGTCTTCAAATTCTTTTCCCCAAACATCCGAAAGGCCTGGGCATTCATTGGGACACATCAATGTCCAATCACCATTTTCTTCAACTCGTTTCATGAAAAGATCAGGAATCCAGAGGGCATAGAACAAGTCTCGGGCTCGCTGTTCATCCTTTCCTGTATTCTTTTTGCAATCAAGGAAGTCAAAGATATCGGCATGCCAGGGTTCTAAGTAAATAGCAAAAGCTCCAGGGCGCTACAAGACAAATTATGTTGTAATATTAATTATTTCCAACATAGAAAGGTTGCAAATGTTAGAGGAGGGGGGAGAGGTGAAGTATATTGATCTTGGTACTTATCAGAAATATGAAAAACTATGGTGACTTTGGCAAGATTTGAACCAATAATCCTTTTTATTATAAATGATGACACAAGGCCTGAAATTTTGAGGGAGGGAAGTAATCAATTACATTGACCCCAGTGCTCAACTGCTACTTATTCTATTGACCCCAACCCCCTAAAAAAAGTGTTTATGGCAAAGTAGACCTCGGTAGAATTCCAACTCAGAAAATAAAGATGGATGAAACATCTGAGAGTATTTTAACTAATAAACGACTGTAATACAGGTAGGAGGCCAGAAATTCAGAGAGAAGGATTGTGTCACCATAATCAACCCCAGTTCTTGATTATATATCCCAAAGGAATGAAAGTCAGTTAACCCGAGAGAGAGATTTGAACTCAGAACCATAAAGACCTAAAACAAGGAATTGTTTTGGTTCTTTTTGCTTTTTGTTTTTTTTTTAAGAAGGTGGTGGGGGGCTCTGATTAATAATTTTCTTCCATTCATTGTTTAGCATCTGCTTCCCATGCTGGCGTGGGTTGGACAGTTTG
>NC_068987.1:90873903-90888683 GCF_001194135.2 Octopus bimaculoides
CACCAGATTCCAATCTGGTTCGGCAAGGTTCCTACAGCTGGATGCCCTTCCTAACATCAACCACTCCAAGTGTACTGGGGGCTTTTTTCTTGCCAACGGCACGGATGCCATTGGGCATGACTACGGTCTCACTTGGCTTGACAGGTCAACACAAGCACGGTACATCGCAAAAGGCAGTGGTCACCTGTCACTGCCTCCACGAAGCCTAATGCTTGAAATGGTGCCTTTTACATGTCACCAGCACAGGTGCCAACCAAACCAATCATCTTCTCACTTGATTAAGGTCCATTCTCTCACAGGATCATCATTTTAACTTGTAAGGATTTTATTCAGGCAGATTTCAGAATTTTTATGGTTAGATGCCCTTCCTGTTGCTACCCATTCCTCAATTTCAAGCAATTATGCTAAGAACTCAATACCAAAATTTACAGTTTATTTAAACGTAAATAAAGGACAATTCAGCTTTTGAAGAAAATACAACATAAATAGTCGGCGCTTTTTACCATTTTTTCAGTCAACAATGAAAGAAGACAATCTACCAGACTAAAGAAATATCACAGAAAAGAAAGCTTTCATTGGACAAAATCTCACTTGACATGCTAAAATTTGACAGCCAAATCTCCCCCAGATCCCATTCAGTTTTAAAAACAAAAGACACATTGAAAAGGACTCAACACCATCTAACATGTTTGTGTGTGTATGTGCCTTGACGTCGATACTGCTTTGCTAGCAGTGGCATCGTTCAGGTCACCCATAAACACAAAACCTGATGGTGTCTTGACATGGAAAGACGTGAGAATAAAGTACATAAAAATGAGGATTATGTCTGACCTGAGGCTAAACAGTAATTGTTTTCTTTTTAAATATTTCTTGGCAATTTTTGATTATTTTGCAAATTAATTAAAACACACAGACTATTGTTAGAGTTCGAAAAGGGTTAAATACCCACCTTGTTACCACCTTGGTCAACATATCTGGCAGTGTTATTAAAAACTCTCAACATGGGCAGTAAACCATTTGAGTTACCGTTTGTCTAATTGAAAGAAAGAAAAAAATATATATATATACATGCATTATTTTAAAGACATATTTATAGCTCTATATTTAAGAGATGAGAAATTATGTACATTATTTATATTTGACATATTTGTCCTCATTTTCATTGTTGTTAACACGTTTCAGCTGTTATACCCTCCAGCCTTCATCAGATATTTTAGGGAAATTTTGTACCTGGGTTCTCATTCATCAAAAAATACCTTAAGAATGAGAACCCAGGTTTAAAATTTCCCCAAGACACCTGATGAAGGCTGGAGGGTATATCAGCCGAAACGTTGTGTTAGCAACAAACAAGATGAGGACAAATATCTGTCAAATGTGAATAACATATTTATAGTCACACAAAAAGGCAAGAATAGAGAAAACATCTTTTCATATTTAGTTACAAAACTCAACATTAAGAGTTCAAATTCTACTAATCAACTTTGCGTTTCATTTCTATGCCAGCCCTCCCACAAGTAAGTACCAAATGTACAAAGAAGTTTCATTTAATCAACTCCATCCTCTGTAAATTTATTGCCCTGTACCAATGCAGAAGCAATAAAGGGTAGCCAATACCATTACTAATATCATCATGAAGAATTCTCCATACTAAACCGCTCCACATTAGAAACTACCAATATTATTTACTCTGGCATCGATGTGGCTGTGTGGGTAAGAAGCTTGCTTCCCAACCAGATGGTACTGGTTTCAGCCTCACTTGAGCAAATGTCTTTTACTAGAGTTCCAAGCTGCAGTAGATGGAAACTGAAGGAAGCCAGTCGTGTGTTAGGCTAAATGATGGTTGTAAACGAGCATCACCCTCATACAAGCAACGCTGTGCATTTTCTTGTTAAAACGAAAAAATATGTCCAGTCATGGGAAATACTGTTTTGCTTGGAACCTGGCAAGAGTTGACGACAGGAACAGTTTCTGATCACAGAGAATCTGCTTCGATAATTTACATTTGATCCTTGTAACCATGGAGAAGTGGATATTAAATGTGAATGACATTTATTTCCTATGGAGTGACCCTTAAGAAAAAAAAAGGGGGGGGGGGTCACCAGGCTGTTATAAAAGTTTTACTCAAACAAGCAAGAGAAAACAAGACTAAGACATGACCATAAGTTTAACATCGTCATTTAACAATTTTCTTCCATGCTGGCATCGGTTGGACCATGGCACCTACAAACTAACATCAATTCCAATCATAGACGCTCAATTGTGGAAGGGTGGAACGTGTAGTCCAATCAACCTCTGTTATCTGACTTTGTGAAACCAAAAAGGATGAAAAGGTGTTGATATATTGGACGTAAAAACTTACACCAGCAATGTAGCTGCCAAAACTGCGAATATTGTGTACATGCACACCAATTCCACCCGCATTCTTAGAAATGAGTGCGCACTGTTTCAATGTGTCGTATATACCTTCTATACTGTCAGACTGCATTGCTAACAGGAAACAGCTGAAAGAAAAGCAGTAAATATAACAACAAATACTAACATGCTATCTTAAAGATAGTGTTCTGGAAATGACACAAGCTTTGATTATATCACGTCAACACAATGGCAAAATACATGAATCAAGCCAGGAAAGTAAATGACAGAGTTGAAAGTTATTGGAATGGAGGAATTCACTTGCTGAAATCCCTTCCTGCTCCTCACTCCTATTCACCAGATGCCTTGAGGGGGGCACCTGCACACCTCATATTCACAGCTCTAACTGAGCATTCTCATCCTCTTTTCTAAATGTAAGTAACCCTGCAGCTCCTCTACAAACACCTGCTCTACCTACCCCTTGTCTCCTAGCATAAGGTCCTTCCTCAGAAGCCAGTCTTGTGCTGGTGGCATGTAAAATGCACCCAGTACACACTGTACTGTGGTTAGCATTAGGAAGGGCAACCAGCCATAAAAACTATACCAAAGCAGACAGTGGAGCACAATGGCATTCCTTGGATCCATCAGATCCTGTCAAACTACCCAATCCACACCAGAATGGACCAGGGACATTAAACAGGGGAAATGCATAGCCCCCAGTCAACCATACCACTGCATACCATCTATGAAAGCTTTCCAGTTGAGATTATCTCACCTTTTCCTAATTATAAAACGATTTTACATACAATAGAATTAATAAAACAAGGTTTAACATTTGGCAAGTTTAAATTAGGAATACAATGACTTTTTTTTAACCTGTTGCAATTCACTGAACAAGGTCTCTGGTCAACTGGAAATGATCTAAGGTGACACAATGAATACTTTGGAAGTTTGTTGCCAAAGAGAAGATAGTAAGTGGTTGGAATACACGGCATTTCAAGACACAGAAATTCTACATGACCTCAGATGACCAAAGGTGGTACCTATCACAGGTTCACCAGGTGGGTGTCTTACCTCTGATGGAGCAGAAACTCAACAAATAGAGAGAATTTCTCTCTCATCTACCTTTTTTAGGGTATACTGTGAAGGATAGGACAACTAAAAAACAGCATCATGCATGCGTGGGTCGTTGCCAGTGCCTCATGACGGGCTTCCCCATGCTGGTGGCACATAAAAAAGAACTATCCGAATGTGGTCACTGCCAGTGCCGCCTGACTGGCTCCCATGCCGGTGGCACATAAAATGCACTCACTACACTCTCGGAGTGGTTGGTGTTAGGAAGGGCATCCAGCAAACACTGCCAGAACAGACTGAAGCCTGGTGCAGCCTCCTGGCTTGCCATTCCTCAGTCAAACCATCGAACCCATGCCAGAATGGAAAACGGACGTTAAACGAAATAGACAGGCATCCTGTTCAAGGAGAATGTGAGCCCTATAACTCAAAACACTAATGTCCAGGGGTTAACAATAACCAATAGGCATTCTACACAGCTTGCTATCCTGAACTAAGTCCCACAAGGCCTGGGTAATTACATCAACAGTCCAATGGGTCATTCACCTGTATGTGACCATTGAAGAGATCAACTTACCTGGACATTTGAGGACGATTTGTGCCAGAATTAAAGAGTGTTGGAGAGGCATGGGTGAACCATTTTTCAGACATCAGATTGTATGACTGAAGGAGAAAAAAAAAAAATTTGATTTAAGCCAGAAAACAAAACTTCAATTATGTCTTTTGTAAGCAACAGCAATTTCATTGGTCAAAGACTTCCAAATGATCCAAGCCTTTCATAAGAGAGGATTTCTGTGCAACTCAGGCAGAACACCACAAGGTATTCTCATTGAAATATCCCACTCTACTGGTTTCCTTTTTCATGTGCACATTTGTCACTGATCCATATCCATACACAAGTATTACCTTGGTTTTTGAACAACAATAAATCAGGAGATAGATTGATAGAGACAGACAGATAATATATTATAAAGCACAATTTATTTGCAATTAGATTTGTTCAAAAACTGAGGCTTATATAGACAGACAGACAGAGAGAGAGAGGAGAAAGATTGCTGATATAGCATAGCAGTTAAAAAGTTTGCTTCTCAACCATGTGGTTTCTGGTTCAGTTCCATTGTGTGACATTTTGGGCAAGTGTCTTCTATAGCCCAAGGCCTGCAAAAGCCTTGAGTGGATTTGATAGACAGAAACTGAAAGAAGCCTGTGTCTTCCTCTCTTGATATCACGTTAGTTGTAAACGAGATTCAAAGAAGCAATGTTATTCATTTACAGTCTTCTGTGAAGACATCTGGCCATGGGGAAACATTTCCTTGTTTGGAAACAAGCAAATGTTGGTGAGAAGAAGGGCATCTGGCTGCAGAAAATCTGCCTCATTAGAACAGATCCATGCAGGCACAGAAAAGTTGACATAAAAAAGATCACAAGTCAGGATGTCAGTTACCTTTTACCAAACTTTTCACATTCCTCTTGCTTTCTCTTTCACCTTACACTGTCGCCCTAAACTCATCCCAATATTCCTATACATTCTTGTCTGTAAATCCCCTGCCCCTTCCCATCTTCTCAATTCCTTTTGTAGAACTATATTCCCATCTGGCCTCTAACCCTCTCTTCTTTCATTACAAACCTCACCTGAAATAAAAGATTCTCACATCTGCAATATAAAAGCCTCAAACGAACGCAGCAGCAACAATGGAAATTCCTCTTCAATGCTCTGTATAGTGATCAAACCATTCTGAGCAGCAGCCATTCTTCTTAGAGCTCTACTCAAAAGAATTATTTTAACTCTGCACTATTTCCAATGAAGGAGAAGTGAATTGTTTAAGCACTGTGTCTTAATCACATCCACAATACCAGTTATTAACTGGTTATCTGCTATACTATCCATTGAATCAAATGCCTTAAACCCAGTTGTATCTTCGTTAATCAGTTCTCATCAGATTTTAAAACAGTCAATTAGGAAAATTTCCAAACCGAATCTGCAAGGACACCTTACCTCTATGGCAGCATTTATATCATCTTGGTGTATGCCAACTGCTACCCTCATCAACATGTGCTGAGGACGTTCAGCAACTAAAAAACAGATGGAAAAACATTTTAAAACTTTTACTTTATTGAAATCATGTAAACAAAAACATTACAGAGTAGTTGTGCAAAATAACCCAGATATATTATTAGAGAAAAGCAAGGAAATTATCCCAGAATATATTGATTGGAAATTTTGAAACAGGGGGTGGGGTCGATTATATTGACCCCAGTGCTCAGCAGGTACATCTTTTATCAACCCTGAAAAGCAAAGCCGACCTCAACAGAATTTGAGCTCACAGTTAACAATTCAGTCAGCTCACCACATCCAACAATATATTAGATGTTGTTCGCTTTACTAAAATAACCAACCCCCATTGTTAGATGAACAAAAATGACCATCACCCTTTACATTGAAACTAATAAACTACACTTCACTTTAGAGGTGATACAATGGCTGTAAACACAAGAAGTGTGCCATTAGTGATGCTGGCATCTATAGTCCAAATTTTTTCAGATGGAGTAGACCCATCATCAAAAGGATTCTAACGATCATCATCTCGAGCCAGACCCACCCACTTTTTTTTTTCTCAGAATATCAACATTATCCAAGGTATCTTTTTTTGAAGCTGGTTGGGTGCAGCTGATAGGGAATTGGTTGCTGTTTCTAGTAGGTCGAATAATGAGGTGTAGCCTTGTGACATGTTGTCACACTGATTTGACCTGGAAACTACATTATGGAAATGTCTGTGGAATACTCAACAGAAGAAGGAATACCTTTATCGTTAATCTTCAGGAGGTATGACCGTTCCAATGTCTGGCAAAAAAAAAAAAAAAAAAATCAAATCTATTTTAGGATTGCAATAAATATAATAAACAACAACAAATAAAACCAACTACTTTTATGTAAGTTACACAAACATGTTCCATACATCCAGGGTGCAGTGGATAAACTTGTCTAAATTATGCAAAAATGAAAATAACACTGACGTCTCATTTAACAGATATATTTACCAAAATTACATTAAAATATCTTGAAATACTAAAGAGTAAATTCACTCAATAAAATCGCCATTGGCTTCAACTACGGCCTCCAGATGACCACGGAATCTCCTGCAACTTTTCTGGACACTCTCTTTGTTTAACCCCTTAGTGTTTAGACCGGCCGAAAACTATTCCCCTTTGTTTGAACCAACCAAATCAATGATTCCTCTACGAAATCTTAAAAAAAAAAATAAACAAATCACATTTTTGAATTGTCATAGCTTTGAAGACCTGATCCACTATGGCAGTCAACTGATACTGCAGAAATGTGAGCTTTTATCACTATAAACATTATATTTGGTATCAAGCTTCCTTGATTATGGAATTACTGGAATCCTGATAAAGGTATGGTGATCCACATCTCTAGTAAGATGTCAAAGATGAGGTATTCGAAAATATCTCAATATTTGCATTTAGTTGATTCCGCTAATGACCCCAGCTAAAACGACCCAAACTACGATCCCCTGTTTTTCTTCAATCATTTTGGCAGAACGTCTTGCCTGTGTAAGTACTTACATGTGCAGTAGCTAGGGGCAACCGCAAAGGTTTACTCCGTGAAATGAAAACAAAATTTAGAAAAAGAGGGGACATTCTACAAATACGAAAACAAAATTTCTTAGCAACTTTATACAAAAACAAAAGACATATTTCGATCTGCTAATGAACAGCCTGGTGTTGGTGCCAAGGAGAAACCCCTGGTGAATACTTGCTATAATGAAAATATGGGTGGGGTTGACAAACCCAACCAGTATTGAGCATACTACCCAATTGGACGACCCGCAAAGAAATGGCAGAAGTACATTTTGTGGTTTTTAGTGAATTTAACTATAGTTAATTCATATATTGTGTAAAAAGCCAAAAGGCACCTCCGCCACAAAAGGACAACGACCATCTAACATCGCATCTCAGTTACATGAGAGCTTTTCTTCCAGAAAGCACAGAACTGAGGGAAAAGCAAAATTAACTAAGATGGATGTCAAGAGAAAAAAATATTGACTTCCATAAAGTGGAAAAGATAAATGGAAGGAAAAAAATTTGCAGACTGTGTTCGCTGCAAAAACAAGAAAAACTCCAAAAGGAGATCAGATCTTGACCTCATCTATGTGTTCATTTTACAAAGTGCCCTTGGACAGGTTCACAATAGAAATATGGCATAACTATATTTTGTTGTTTGGTAGTAATACTATTATATACTCCTTTCATTTTATTCCAAATAATGTGAAAGTGAGAAATACATATTAATTTTCAGTATGTTACACACCTGTATCACCTGTTAATGAGCTTTTTTTATTAGTTACATTCTGTTAAGTAAATATATTCATTAAATTGTATGAGTACATAGCCTATGGTATATTGACCAGAAAAAGAGTTTTGTACTTTATTTTCAATGAAAATGTTTGAATGAAATATAAAGAAAAAAATCTTGTACCAATTATACCTGTATTTTAATTCAAATTAATTTTGAAAAGTGGCAAAATTGTTGGCAGTTAACACCTGGGATAATTTTAGTAATTAAACAGGTAAGATGCATTAAGAATTTCAGTTTTAGTGTTTATCTATAATGTTATTACTTAGACCTGTTAATTATTGTGGACACCCCTCTTGAACCTGACTAATTTAAAATAACGAACAAATAAGTATTACATTTGACAGATTAATCTAAATACTAAAGCATTGAGTTGGTGAATGCTGCCATAATCCTTGCGTTCAGTTGATCTTTGGTGTTACGAGGAGTTTTGTAGGTCTCTCGCTCAACTGTGCTCCACACATAATTAAGGTGGGTTGCAGTCTTGATAGTTAGGTAGCCAGATGTTAGGAGTGGTGTGGTCGCAGAAATTGTCTGACAGCCACGACTGGGTTCTCCTGCTTGTGTGGCATGGTGCAGAGTTTTGTTGCCAGACATAGGGTCTTCCAGTAGCCACCCTCTTGACTCAGGGCAGCACTACCTCCTCCAAGCACTTGACGTAGGCCTCCATGTTGAGTCTGAAGCCATGCAAGATGAATGGAGGCCTAACATCACTATCACGAGTGATCTCTCCAAACACCATGAGGTTGGCTGGCTGTTTGATTTTCATCAGTCTCAGTACATATCCTCAGATTGAGATCTAAACACACTGAAGTGTTCCTATTGGAGCTTCCAGCACAAACGCCAAACAATACAGCTGGCCTTTCCCTAATTTCTGGCAGAGTGAATTGCAACTGACCCTACCATACTGTGTAGTTGACAAAATCAAAAACAATGTACATGTATGAAATAAGAAATATGAACTGGTGACAATTTACCCATCAAACCTTTGTGTGTATGTATGTATGTATGTATGTGTGTGTGTGTATATATATATATATATATATATATATATATATATATATATATTGCTAACAGGAACAATCGATATAATGGCTTTTTAGATTGATGACCAAACTTTTTTATTTGGTAAAATAAATATTCTATTAGGTTCCATAATCGTTCACCTTTAAGACCCTTAGAATTCCGTAAACTCAAGAAGTGATATACATTCTACATAGAATTTCACAACAAATTTAAAACCAGAGCGTCTACATAGTAACCGTTAAGAATGGTTAAATCTTCCTCAAATTTCACCCATTGGAGCCATGTAACCAACAATGCTACTGTTCAAACATGCATAATAATGGAAAATAAAGAGGCTAGACAGTTGTGTGGGTAATTCTTCCACTCAGCATCTTTTCTTATTTAAAACATTCATAGAATTAAATTCAAAATACAGAAGATAAGATATACCTTGAACCCGAAGTAGTTATATTTGTAATCTCTGTCATGAATAATTGCAGAATTCAATTTCTGAAAAGAAAGTAAAAGAATTTATTAACAATTCTTATTTGTTCAAAATATACAAAAAATTAAAGAATCAATTTATTTTTTCAGTTTGATAAATTTTCAGTATTTGTAAACTGCCATCCAACAGTGGAAGCTGATTGTCAAATTGTTGTCCAACAGTTGACTGCTTTGTAAACAGTTATTTAAGTCACCACAGTTTTATATTTTGGTTGCTTTATTTTTTTTTTTAGTTTGGTTACAAAGAATGGCATCGATGGTCCAACATTTGTGCAACTGATACCATTAATGTTCTGTTTAAACTATTACAAGCCAACAACTGGAGGGAATTCCAGAGGGAATAAAAGACCTTATTGGAGACGGTCTCTTTGTTCATGGAGCCAATACAGTTCCAGCATGAGGGAGGAATCAAAGATGGTATTGTCTGCATAGAAGTGGATATCATTGGAGATGATGACAAGTACAGATGTATAAGAGGAAGAGTTTGGGAAGACAAAACCAAACCCTGAGGCCTACTAAAGTTGAAAGTGTAGAGACAGTTCCATCAACATACAGTACAAGACTCCATTTAATTGGCTAAATATCCCCCTTTCTTCCCACCACAAACAAGGGCAAGTATTGCTCCTCCTCCTTTCAGACAAGACACAATGCAGAAAAAGAAAAAAAACTGAAATATATGTCTACCAAAGTTACAATTAATTGCAGACAAAATTCTTAAATGTAAAATTCTTGCCTCTTGGTTGCTTTTGATTAATTCATAAATATGTGGTGCAATCTTTGGAGAATGTTTTTCAGTCCTAAGGTTCACATAATTGTAAAGATCTTCCATGACATCTAGAAAAGATAGAGAACAACATCTATAGTCATACAAACAGACTTAGCTTAGCTACAGCAATCTACTTCTATTGACATTTAACATACACCTCGGGGAAGGAGAAAAGGTTTCCCGTTTGACATTCCACCAATTCTACTAATCCACTTCCTGGGACTGGTATTTCGTTTATCAACCCCAGATAACAGAGGCAGAACAAACATCACAAGGTTCTATCAATTATGCCTATCTGGTTTATATACACACATGTATATAGACATACGTGTGTGTGTGTGTGTGTGTATATATACATATATATGAGGGTAAGTCAAAAAGTAATGCCATTTTGTTTGGGACAGGAACATGTATCATACATGAAAACAAAGCTGGTCCTGTGGATCACATCCCTACTTCTCAATAGCAATGTTCCACCTTCAAATGAGAGTATGTATCCCTGCCCCGTAAAATTCTATTGACTGTTCTTTGAGCCACTTCTTCACTACCTCCACACTCACCAGATTTAGCGCCTTCAGACTATCATCTCTTCAGTGCCACGATAGAGGGTTTGAGAAGCAAACATTATTCCAGTGACTTAGCTCCCTCTGACTTTCATCTATTACCAAAAATGAAAAAAAGCCCTGGCTGGTCACCATTTTGCCAGTGACAATGACATAGACATTGTAGGAAGTTTCTGGGAGTCTCAAACATGAGTTCCTTTATGCCAGGATAATGGTGCTTCAGCACCACTGGAGAAAGTGTTCTGCCATCGTGAGGGGACTACATTGAAAAATAAATCATCATGTCTTGTGCTATGTTTTGTTTTTTTTGAGGCTCAAGACTTTTCATACACCCCTCGTATATATATATATATATATATATGATAATAATAATAATAATATTAGGGATAAAATCCAAAATTACAGGTAAAAACTCAATTAAAATCAATTTATTAAAGATTAAAATTAAATTAAGTTTCACAGTATAAAATATATATATATATAATGACTAAATATTCATCATGAATACTTGTAAAAATGTTAGTATTGTCATCAGCGGCAAATCTAAATAATTGGTAACAGTAACATTAGTGGCAGCAAGCGATATTAGTATTAAACAGCTATACATTAAATTCTTAATTATATTAAAGGGTACACGAAGCACCACATCAAGGAAATTTCTTGGGTTCATAAGTTCAAATGAAATCCTCAAAAGTGGGGCCTCGTTGTGGCCACAATCTATCCAGAGTCTGCAACAAATACAGGAATAAAAAAATGGGGAAAAGCACATACATACACACACACACATATTTCCACAACAGGTTAACATTAACACAAACTTGTCCCTTTGCTTTATAATGGTCACTGGTATCTCTTAAACACACACACACACACACCTCATAAATAGTGAATAGTTAAGAATCAAAATTAAAATTCTCACCACTGAAAACCTTTTTCGTCTCTTTATGCATGTTTGAGACAGCAATGCGAGCAGCTAAAATGGCATAGTCAGGGTGTTTGGTTGTCATAGTAGCAGCAGTCTCAGCAGCCAGGTTATCCAACTCAACAGTCGTCACACCAGAATAAAGACCATTGATAACTTTCATGGTGATGTTTTCCTAAAATAAAATATTAAAGGTAATATACACTAAAAGTCTAAGCCCTCCACATGTGGTACATGCAATACATAAATCAAAATTGCAAAGCCTCTACAGACTCAATATGCTATAAATAACAGCTAAATCTCCCTCTAACTGGGACCCCCTGACACATAAACACCAGATATTCTGTGAGAAAGAAGCATCAGTCAGAGAAATGTTACACCAAAACTCAATACGGAACAATTGTCTACACATATTTTTGAGCACTTACCAATGCACCCGTACATAAAAGAATTAAGACTCCCCACCCCATTTCAAAAATTTCTATTTTAATTACCCAAAAAAGGTTTGATAAAGAAACGAATTTAATGAAGTGTCCGATAAACTGGTCCATTCTGTTACCTAAACTCATGTACTCCCCCACTCCACCCTTAGGATTTGTGGAACTGCAAAGTTGTCACATTCTTCAAGAAGGAATCACGAGAATAAAAAGGAAAAACTTTCGATCTGTTAAATTTATTATTTGACAATGATTTCTCGATTTAATACTTTCGCTCCTTCTTGTAATACAATAAACGTAAACAAATGTTTGGGCATAACTACACAAGTGGGCCCCACCGACTTTTTGCCTTAAAACTTTCTGAAAAATTGATACATTTTTAGATGAAATTTTCAAATATATTTTAGATGATATAGATTATGATTATATCGGAACTCAATGTGAAAAATATTTCGGGCGTGGGGGGAGGAATTTCGGATAATTCACACATCGTTTTTGTTTCCTCACACATCGAGAATGTAGATTATAATTATGTTGGGGGGGGGAAAAAAAAAAGGTTACTTTTGCGGACAATTCCACTTTTTTCTTTCTGGAATTGATGAAATGAATATTCTATAATAAAATGAAACTTCCCAAGCCTATACGAAACAGTCACACCAACAAATTCATCTGATAATTTTTTTTTTTTTTCTAATTATGCCGGTGTCTCAGGAAACTATTTTAAAATTTCTCGAAGGGAAATAATGAAACAGCCCTCAAAAGTAATTTTATTTTTTTTACTGAATAAAATGGACCAAGTTTTGATAAACCCAGCGGCACTATAATGCTATTAGCTGTCAGAAGTGAAAGTGCTCACTGCTAGTGAAGTATCTGTCTGTCTGCCTGCATGCCTATTGCTGGCGACTGACAGCTAATACCATGACTGGCCGGAGCGAGCTATATGTCTAGCCTTTCGGAAAATATTAGAAGGCAACATTAATCAGCTGCATCTAATTAAGAACCTCTTCAATCATGAAGGTCAATGGGATTGCACCTAGAAAGTTCCCCTCCGAATTACAAGCTAGGGCAAGGTTGTTTATGGAAGATCAGCAGTTGCCCATGCATAGCAGCCTCCCCTCTCCATGTCACCGATGTTATTATCCGAGGGAAAGGCAAAGGGGCCAATACAGCTTGGCACCGGTGACAGTGCTACAGCTGAGTGAACTGGAGCAACATGAAATAAAGTGTCTTGCTCAAGAACACAACACACTTCCCAGTCCGAGAATCGAACTCACTTTCTCACAAATGTGAGCCCGATGTTTTAAACAGAGCCATGCGCCTAACAATTACAGCATAAATATATATTTATGGGGGCAAAAGGCAGTTTCGATCGCATTCCATTGAGAGAATTTAAAAATTTCTTCATAACCATTTAAAATCAATCAGCTGAAGGAAAGGGTAAACTGCTTCAGCAACAGTTTCAGGGGTTTTCCTTCGATTTTCCTGTTATTGTTTGGGGAATATAAACTAGAAAAAGAAATTCAAAATTACAAACACACACACGTGTGCGTAGATTACTAAAACAACGCATTCGAAATAAAAAATTTCAGCGGAAAAAACTTTACATTTCGTCAATAATTTATTCTAAATTTATTTTAAGCCCCTATCCAGGAGATATTTCAGAAAATCCGAAAATATGTCTTCGAAGAAGTTTCATAAGTTTTTTTTCTCATTGATATTTTATTCCGTTCATTGAGATTAACGTAATTCGAAATCTAAATTATTCCTAAATTGTATAAATGAAATCCTTTTCACTAATCAAAACTCAAAAGCTTTGATTAGAAAAAAATAGAACTTCGCCACGTAATTGTCGAATTTATTAAAAAAAAAACAAAAATACAATTAAAATCAATTTTTAAAATGTCACTGTATTCTGTTGAATGATTAATCTGAACGTGATAAAATGAGTGTTATCAATTGTTGCTTATATAATGACCTACTACAAATTTCCCGCCAGTTATGTTGGTTTCACTTGATTAACCACAAAAGGGGGGAAATGTCCATCGAAAAACGCCCCTCAGAGAAAACAACCAAGTCAATTTCACTGGGATTCGAACTCAAAAATAACAAAGGTGCCTTATTTAACAGTGAAATATCCAGTCCGTTTTCCTATCGTTTCCGTTGTTACTCAATGTCTTTTCCCGCCGGTATCAATTACACCCCTCATTAACAACACAGCTGATAGTGATTGCAAATCATATTTCAAAGTTATTATCACGTACTAAATTCTATTATTGCTGGAATAAAACTTTTAAGTCCTTGCACCAGCAAAAAGAAGTAATTAATTTTGGCGGACTTTCAGAATAGATGTGCCATTATCTTTTAACTGTAAATCAACCGAAGAATAAGTTTCTTATCTACAAACGTTAACTCATTATAAACGCATAACGATGATGTATTTGACTGTTTAATTCTGCGAGGCGAATTTGGCGGAATTCTGGTTTATCCACAAGTAACAAAGAAGGCCTAACTAGAATCAGCCGCCAAATCAACACCAACTGTTTTAAACAATACAGAACACATTAATGTACTGCTACATACATGTTTAAACTGAATGTGGGGGTGATCACGATTTAATTACAATTTAATACAATGAGCTTTAGTCTGCTAACTACTCGGCCGAATTCCTCTAACGACCAGGCTACAACAACCATCCACTGAAAACGGAACAATACACAGAAGTAATCTTCGATTTCTCTACACCGGACAAGATATCAACCAAAAATTATTGATAATAAATACATTA
>NC_068987.1:90888693-90892564 GCF_001194135.2 Octopus bimaculoides
ATAAAAAAAGAGTAGAAATGTAACAAGTTCGAGGTTAAATAATAATGGAAATAAAAGATCTTAGTTCTAAAATTGACTTTGATTCTAACAATGTTCAGTTTGTTCGTCTTCTGTCTTTTATTCCTTTGTTGATGAGTTATACATGAAATCAGATTAAATTGTTTTAGTTAAGGAAAAATAGGGAACAGAAGGCAAACAAAAAGCTTGAAATTGTAACGGAGCTTGCAATCGGTGAATGGAATTATAATAGAGAAAATAGAGGCATAACTACAGCTAGAATCAATAATACTTTAAATGTAATTTCTCCTATATTAAATATTAACAATAATGTTTATTACCGGTCGGATGAAGTCCATGTTAAGATTATAACATAACTTCTTGATCCGGGATGTGATTTTGTCGAAATGGATGTCTTCTTTGCGCCCATCTGAATAAAATAAAATTATTTTTAATTAAAAAAAGAATTTGCATTAAGGTTTTTCGAAAATAAATAAATGCAAGATGTTTCTGTCAGATGTTTTTTTTTTTTTTGGAATATGACAAAATGTTTTTTTTTTGTTTTTATCTTAGGCCGGACAACTTAAGAAGTTGTCAATTCAGAAAGTATAAACAACGATTTCCAGTTGAATAAAATAAATATATAGATAGATGGATGTTTAAATAAAATAAAAACGTGCGTTGGGATAATACAAACCTCTTTTAACAACATATAAATGCGGAGAATTCATGTTGAGTGCTTGAAGAGAACTGACACAACGAAACCTGCCAGACAAGACAATTGTTAACAACTGAATAAGCGCCAAATCAAAACGGCGGGTAAAAAAAATACAGCGGTCACGGGATCAGATCAAAGCAATTCTATTGGTCAATAGTTGCCAATCGTTAAATAATAACACAATTTGTTGTTTTGGTTCAAACTTAGACGAATGATTTGACATAATAAAAACATTTTTCATTTAAAAATTGTGAATGCGCACTACACGCCGTGTCAAAAGTATATATAGTTTTTCATAACTGTTTATTAGTGAACAGGATTATTTTTCTTCTGCTCGGTGAGTGGGAAATAAGGACATTAGGCTCAGCTGCACCTGTACAATTTTATCTACATACCAGAGAACCTAACATGTAAACTAATGAGGTGAACCTTCGATAACGGAGATTATTACGAACGTGCAATTAAGACAAATCTCCCTCCAGAAATATTTGATATCAAGAAAGAGAGGCAACTACAAAAATATTAGAAGATAGTAATGAATCGTGTCTCTAAATCAACAGATGACATCAACGGACATGTTACAGACTTATTAGATCTCATCAGTAGAGGATTTTCTATCCAGCTGATAAAACGTCATTAGCATCTTCTTTTATATTCTTTTCATTGTTTCAGTTATTGCACTGTGGCCATGTTGGAGCATCACCTTGAAAGGTTCAAAGTCGAATAAATCGCCCCCAGTACTTATTCTTCTGTTTAAGTTTGGTACTTTTTCTATCGGACATCGTTGACCGAACCGTTAAGTTACGGCGACGTTAACAAACCAACACCGGTTGTCAAGTGCTGGAGAGGGTCAAAAGGAAGACACATACATGCATACATACATACATACACACACACATACATACATACATACTTGAGAAGTACGTGGAATAAATAGGGGCTACAATATGGGTGGAACACTTGCAGAAAACAGCACTGCTTGGAGCCGCTGGAATACTCCGGAAGGTGCTCGAAAAATAAGAGGTGTTACCTTAGTTCACTAGTAGTGAACAGCTAACATCGTAGTGCAAAGGCAATAATGATGAGGAGGAGGAGGAGGAGGAAGAGGTTATGTGAAGTTTGTTCAATGGAGGCTATGTGAAAAGTACAGCCTGGACGGAGCACAGAAATGATATGAACATGAACCAGAAGGAGCCACCGAGAACAAGGAACATAAAACACTGTGGGATTTTACAATCCAATGTGACTCCCTAATCAAGGCTCAAAGACCAGATATTGTTGTGGTAGATCAAGGAAAAAAAGGAAACCAAAATTATAGATATTACAATATCTGGAGACACACGCATAAGTGACAAAGAACTAGAAAAGATTGAAAAGTAGAGATTACTAAAAGATGAAGTTGCAAGAATGTGAACCATGAAGGGAGTGTCTGTCATTGCAGCAGTTTTAGGGGCACTCGGAGCAGTAACAGCCAAGTTCGAGAAATATGTCAGAGAAATCGGAATTGACATGAGAGCAGAACAAGCCCCCAAAACCTGCTCTGTTTGGGTCAGCTAGGATTTTGAGATTGGTACTTGGATGTGGAATGTTTCCCATGATAAATAATGACCAAGTATCAAAGCTTATAATGTGCAGAAAGAGACCCTGTGAGTCCTCTGACAGCAGGCTGCTGTTCGTTCTCACAGAATCAACTAGAGCAAACGAAATCGAGCTCTTTGAGAGGTAAAACACCACCACCACCAACAACAAGTGTAACAATAATAATAATAATTATTATCTTTTCTACTATAGACACAAGGCCTGAAATTTGGGAAGAGGGGGTTAAATCGAGTACATCAACCCCAGTACTCAACTGGTACTTAATTTATCAACCCCGAAACGATGAAAGGCAAAGTCGATCTCGGCGGAATTTGAACTCAGAACGTAGCAGCAGTTGAAATATCTACATGAGCCAATATTACATGGATTTCAAAGATGTTAAGGTGTGTGATGTAACGGTAATTTGGTTGCTATTTCTTGCAAGTCGAGCTTAAGGTTCTGTGCTCTGACATGTAGTAGCTTTTCAAAGATAAATCATCGCTTAGGAATCAAACCTGAATTACCACATTTGGGCGTAAAGACACTAACAGCACGAACAAGATTAACCCTAAGATTCTGTCAAAGATTGATGATGTGGACAAACAACTGACCACTCAAATTTGTTAGAAACATGATATCATTAACAATTTTGTCTTCAGCACCTTTTCTTTGACAGACCATTAGGTATATCTAGATTTGTTTATCTACTAACTAACTATTGGTCACAGCTCAGCCAAGACTAATGGCTGAACAAACTTATGTCATTCAACTTCAGCTATTTTACCACGTTTGCCATTAATTACAGACGCCAAGGTACATAAATGCAGTGACACTTCAAAATAAATTCCAGAAAGTTTGGTGAAGAAAATATAAATATCATTGGAAGAAGAATTGGGAAAATGATTTCTGGGAAAGATAAGTGGTTGATGAGTGTTTTATTCATCAACATATATAAATATGCATAAGCATAAATGCCTGGTGGATGTTGTTTTCCTAATGTAAATAAAATTGGAGTAATTTGACTCATACGAATTGAACTTTTAGAATCATGATGACTGCGACCCAACATCTTTTATTACTCAAAACATTCCACTTATTTGTTGTACTCATGATAAATGTGATGGCGAGAAACATAATGGTGTTAGTATTGAAAGTCAAATGAGGAAAAAAAAACGGTAAACACCATAGCTTTTGTTATTTAGTTTTTATCTGATCTAGGTTAAGATGTATCAAGTGTGAAGTGTTATTGACATATATATATATATGTAGTGAAACTACCTCCCGCCATTAGATACAAACTACTATCGCCATTACATACAATCTTCTCATTTAAATATAAATAAATGCGAGCGTAGTAGAGAACCCATTCCTTGTCATCACGTGACTGATCATTATTCGAATCGGCAACTTCTTCGAACCGTTCCCGCCAGAACGCAAACTGACCAATCACATCCCCTAATAAGGTCACGTGATAGAGTATTAAACTGAAGCCTTCGGGAGCCAATAGTTTGTTATAAATAGCTTTAACTCATACCCAACAAATTTGTCTCGGTCCAGTTTCTCTTAAATACTGTTCCG
>NC_068987.1:90894566-90898547 GCF_001194135.2 Octopus bimaculoides
ATATATATATATATATATATATACATACCGTTTAATAATCAGAATGGAGGCAATGCAAGCGGAAACTAGAGGACCATAATTAATAACCACACACAAAATCCAAAATATATGTATATTCTTCTATGTTAATAAAATCGATATAAAAATTCCAAATATATAAATATATATAAGTATAAAAATACATATAAATGGATAAACATTGGTATGATATATAAAACACAGTGAATTTTAAATTTAAAAGTTACAATACATTGGTGTAATAAAAATTTGATATGCTAAAACATTAAAAAGACGTACTAAAATACCACGAAATTATTACAAAGATTTAAAAGTTCTATCTACGGGCCGTTTCAGAGACGTGCCAAGTAATATGATATATTTCATATTTTAAAAATTTGACACTCCCCTCATCAGGATGTTTACTCAATACAAAATACAAATACAGAAATACAAATTATACAATTACATAACAGCCACTCCTTGAGTGTAAACATCCTGATGAGGAGAGTGTCATTTTTTTTTTATTATTTCACAGAAATAGTAGCAGGCTTTGGATTTTTTTTCTCTGCTTTATTTGAACAATTTGGCTGGATACAGCGGGATGTATCCTTGGCTTTTGCATTCCTTCTGAGACAAACGGCAAGAGCTGTGCCTTCAAAACTGGTAAGATTGATGTAGTTGATCTTGAATATGTGGATGGCTGTAGAAGAAAAAAAAACATGGGCAAGGGAATTTCATAAGGCTGACAATCTGGTAAGAAAGAATTTAGTGCTTGGTTTGCAGGTGAATTACAACCTATGTGAGCTTCGAACCTTTCGTTACCAGGTGCTGTAACATGGTTTGTATCCAATATAGTAGTACCAGCACTATTGGGATAATGGCCTAAAATATGAGGTACCAGTGCGATAAAATAGGATAATGCAGCAGCATTAAGAACGTAACTATCTCTCAAGAACCAACAATAAATATTCCAAATGAACAAACCAACCCACACTCTCCAACTTCATTATGAAATAACACAACTATATACACTCTCTCGGTTCAGTCCATTCCTCACAAGAGGCTACCTTGACTCTCATCACAATACTGAGAGTATAGGAGGTGACTTGTGGTTACTAACTTTATTCTTAAGCTGCTTTTACTGCTGGAAACCACATCTGCCTGGTACTGGCATTTATGTGAACAATGTAGACAATAGACAAGTATCAAATACCATAATACATGAATTCTTTATTTATTAAAATTATCTTCAATTGTAGAAGAAGTATCATAATTACCAAATGGTAATCGATTAGCATATTCAGGCCCACAATACTGTAGACAAGGCCATTTTGAGCAAAGAAACATGCTTGGAAGAATGGGGGTAGCAGGAGAATATATCAAATAGCCAAAAGGGAAGCTAAGGGACAGGTATATATAGCCAAGGGAGGAGCAGAAAAGAAGAAGTTTGTCAATGTCCAGCAATGCGAAGACCAAAGACTTGAGGTGTTTCGTGTTGCAAGACATTGCATGAGAGAGAATCGTGATGTCAGGAGAGAAATGTGTCCGCATGGATGATGGTGCCCTTGCGTTTAATGACCCTGCAAAGAAAGAGGCTTGGAGAAGCCATTATGAAAGACTGCTAAATGTGGAGAATGAATGGGAGAAAGAGAGTCTGCCAAAGGAATTCACCATTTAATTTATTTTTGCCATCAAAGCCTCACTTCTTTCCTCTAGCTCAAAAGCATATCTTTGTGTTACCAAGGATTGAACTCATCCCCCTGTGATATGTTAGCCTGTTATGTAATACCATAACAATCTTACAGCAATTGTGTGAGGACTGGGTTAATATACTAATAGCATTGTCTAACAATGAATAAGACAAGTGTCTCATTCCACCCACTAAATTTTCAGCCTGTGCAAAATAGCAGTTAAAACCAACTTTTCATAGCTGAAAAATGTTTCACCTGTGCAAAAGATCAAAGCTGTCTGCTTGACTGTCAGAGGTCATCTTCTAGCTGGAAGTGAGGTGAGTGAATCAATTGCCAAACAGTGTTTATAGGTGAAAAGGTGTTACCTTAAAAAGCATTCAAATTGTGACCACCCTATGTTTTTGTCAGGTAGTATCATGTATTGAGGACTACATTATCTTCTATGTCTTCTCCTTCTTTTTAAGATGCATGGTGTAATTTGATAGCCAAATTAAGTTGCTATTTCTAGAGGCCAAACAATCACATAGAGAGAGGCACTCTCATTTAGCAAAGTGTTTTGAGATTATATGTTCTTAGTCTTCACCAATTGGTCACACAACTTGCACCAGTATGACCATCAACTCACCCTCTCTCTACATTCAGTAATAATGGAAGAAGACATACAAATACACTATTTGCTAACTGCTGTTATAGAAGCCCACCCATTTATATATAGATATCAGATGTCTCCCATGAACACTTCCAAAGGCTTAATGCCATTTCCACCCCCTACTTAGGGTTTATCTCCTATGTAAGGTAGTGATCATGTAGCACATAAAAATGATGGTGTAGTGTATGCAGGTTGAAGGCTATTGTTTATGAATATTGCTAAACGCGAGCTTTCTTTTCAGGTACATGATGCTGCTGAGCCCCATCCCAGGGTCTCACAGACCCACACCTCAATGTGGGCACACTGAAAGGTAGGTCTGGTGAGATTCTGGAGATGCTTGAATGGAGCTGCATCCAAGAATTAAGGTGGAGAGGAGGAGGTTCCTCACAGACAAAGAACATATGTATAAGATTTTCTGGGCAGGGAACCCTGACGGTGTCGGGGGCATGGGTATACTTCTTGCAGAAAAATTAGTTGATAAGGTAATCGAGGTAGTCAGATTAGATTAGTGCTGCATCATGTGTTAGCAACCATTATCTCGGCCTATGCTCCTCAGCCGGGGCTACCTGATGGACAGAAGGACTGATTCTATGACACCCTTTTGCAGACTACCTCATCAACGAATGACTGGGACCCTCTCTCTGTAGTTGGTGACTTCAATGGACATGTTGGACAACATGCAGGGGGCTTCCATGGCATACATGGAGGCTATGGTTTTGGTTCTCACAATGAGGAAGAAACCAGGCTGCTGGAATTCTGCAATGCAAATGATCTTATGATTTGTAATACTAACTTCAGGAAACCTACCAGTCACCTATTCACCTACCGATCTGGTAGACACACTAGTCAAATTGATTACATCCTCACCAGGAAACAGGAAAGATGGCTACTTGTAAATGCGAAAACCTTCCCAGGTGAAGAATGCACACCACAACATAGATTAGTAGTTAGCGACTTCAGGATCAGGGCTAAATGGATGCCCAGAAGATGACCTGCATGGAGGAGAAGGGTCTGGAAGCTTAAGGATCCTGCAAAAAGAGATTTAGAGACATATTACTCAAAACTGTGGAAGACAACTGGAGGTTTCTACGGGACAACCTGTTGAGGGCTAGTGACCAGATCTGTGGATGGTGCAAAGTCTCCTCTCGACCCAAGGTAACATGGTGGTAGACCAATGTTGTTGACAGGGCCATTAAGGAAAAGAAACAGGTTTGGAAGGACTGGAAGAACAGTGGTAGCAGTGAGTTGTATCAGACTGCCAAAAAGGAAGCTAGGAGACATGTTTCTTTAGCCAGAGAGGAAGCAGATAAGAAAAAAATTGCCTATGTTCTGAGCCATGAGGACCAAAGACTTGAGGTATTTCATGTTGCAAGACTGTGTATGAGAGAGAATCGTGATGTCATAGGAGAGAAATGTGTCTGCATAGATGATGATGCACTTGCTTTAAACAAAACTGCAAAGAGAGAGGTTTGGAGACGCCACTATGAAAGGTTGCTTAATAAAGAGAATGAATGTGAGAAAGAGAGTCTGCTGAATGTCGACCCAACAGAGTGACCAGCTATCCAAATTGACAGTACCTTGGTAGATAAAGCAATTAAGGATATGAAAACAGGGAAAGCCCCTGGCAGATCAGGAATCACC
>NC_068987.1:90898607-90899276 GCF_001194135.2 Octopus bimaculoides
GGGGGGGATTACTGCATGGAAAGTTCCGAGGAGGATAGGAAGGGGCGAATTGTTTCCTGGAAAGTTCCGAGGGGAGGGTCTAATTCCTGGAAAGTTCCAAGGATGGAGAGGAAGTACTTCCTGGAAAGTTCCGAGGAGGGGGAAATTACTTCCTGGAAAGTTCCGATGGGTGATTCACTTCCTGGAAAGTTCCGAGGGGGAGTTACTTCCTTGAAAGTTATGGAGAGGGTCATAGCCCAACTAATTAGGGAAAGATGCAGTTTGGGTTAGATGAGATGCAGTTTGCTATATTTCTGGTAAGACAGCTGCAGGAGAAATACCTAGCCAAAGATAAACCTCTGTACCTGGCTTTCGTTGACATGCAGAAAGCCTATCCCAAATCAGCATCTCGATAGCAAACTCTGTCAGAGAAAGTGCATTACACCGCCAGAACGTGTTGTTGACAAGCAACAGCAGTAATTGTTTTCACCTCAATAGACGTCATTGATTGGTTGAAATTACCGAAATACGACAACTTTAACATGAAATAACTTCGAAAATACACAATTTTCTCAAAAACGCCAAGAGTAAATGATGTTTTATGTGACACATTCTACCAGTATACGAATTTTGAAAGTGTTTAGTTACATAAAATTATTTTTTAAATGTGCCGGCCAAAAGGTAAAGGTA
>NC_068987.1:90900277-90903033 GCF_001194135.2 Octopus bimaculoides
GTTATAAAGTATGAACAGCGCAAAAGTAAGAAAGGCAAGCTACACTGGAAATAGCTTCGCGAAACCGACACAGAGCTCATTAGATGACTATTTTAGAGGAAATTTAAAACGAATTGATATTTACCTTCTTAGATAAAAAAAATTAAAAAAAGACTTTCCCAAGCGGGGAATCGAACCCCGGCCGCCGCGGTGAGAGCGCGGAATCCTAACCACTAGACCACTTGGGATGTCGACGTCAACTTGCTTATTTTGTTTATATATATTGTAGCGTCATTCGTAATTAGTTTCTTTTCCGTTTATTAATGATTTTAATTACTTTCAACTTTTAAATTCCAGTTTCTGACACGATTGTATATATAACTTAAATGTAAGAAATTAATTAATTTAAGAAACAGTAAAGGAATTATTTTGGTATTTATTATTAACAGAAGATTTATAGAACATCACTGTGTTGGCAAGTGTCTGTAACGTTGAAGTGATTCCTTCTTTTGTGACATATCTATTTTTATCATTGATATTATCACTGGTCTTGTGCCAAAATTTGAAACGATTATTATTATTATCATTATTATGCATAATTATAGCTATGATGATCTTCAATATACAGTAAAAATAAAGCTAAGTGATAAATTAACCGGGAAAAGAATTCTTGGCGGGTTTTGAAGGATTACGTCCTTCACACCCGATGGGATAGAAACATTACCACAAGGTATTAGGTGAAAAAAATGAAATTACGGAATAAGAAGACGCAATATAAAAACATTAGGGATCAATTCAGAAAGATCCAATATTAGAATTTTGAAAAATTGCCTATTTCGAAACTAATTCTTGTAGTCTGTTGTTTCATGTCAGATAAACTGTGATCGATGAAACTGACTATCAAAGGCTTTCCAGCCGTGACTGTCCTGTCTTGTAGGAAACCCGAGATCATATTAATATCCAACGTATCCTTAGACGATGGGGTGGAAATTAAGGGAAGTCTGGTATTAACCAAGCATTTAACCACGGAAATAATTTGGAATAAATCTTTATTAAGAAATTAATAATTTCATTTATTTTTAGGATGAATTTTTGTTAAAGTCAAAATCAAACAAAATTAACAACATTGACGATTGAGTCTTAATTTCTGACATATTTCACAATTAACATAAGTTCGCAAAGGTCAGTTTTCTGCTGCTATTTGCAGAATGTCATGAATAAAAATGTTGGCGCCAACGGAGAAAACATCTGACTCATTGACCTAAGTACCAAAGATAAAGTACCAAGAGTACTTTATCTTCGAGGAGAAATGGTATTTCGGCAACGGTCAAAATCTCCTTTCTTATTCTTATATTATTAATTAAAATCGACCAAACAAGCAATAAAAAAAATCTTAGGGGAAAAAAACAAAAATCGCGGGAACTTATGTACGTTAGAATCCGTCATGTATATTAGAGTCCCAGGAAAATTTAGATGTAAGTTATCGATCAGACGTTCAATAAATAAAATAGATTTAATTATTACTTGGAAAGAATTATGAATTCAATGCAAATGACAACTTTATTAAGTTAATTGACTTCTTTCTTTTTTCTTTTTAATTTTTTTTCAATTGTGTTCTCTGTTTTGTTCAGTTTTCTAATTTAATTTTGTAAAACAGTATAAATAAAGTGGAAATGGTTTAAAAAGTTATTTGGATGGATATATATATATAGCGTGAAAAACGCAATAAAATAATGTGGACATTAATTTATGCACCAATCTTATGTCATAATTCATAATCTTTGAACTGAACAATTATGTATTTATAAACATTGTGTTTTTCTTTTCATCTCTCCTGGGTAACAATTAAATTTATTTTATTCGCATAAAGCTATACTGAAGGCGTGGCTGTAAGGCGCAGGTGTGGCTGTGTGCTCCTCAACCACATGGTTTCGGGTTCAGTGTCACTGTGTGGCACATTGGGCGTCTTCTATTATAGCCTCGACCTGACCAAAGTCTTATGAGTGGATTTGGTAGGCGGAAACTGGAAGAAGCCCGTCGTGTGTGTATATATGTTGTAGTGCTCGTCCCCTTCACACTTTCTTTGTTCTTTCCACTTCTTCTCGTTCATCCTCTCTGATATTTCTTGGCCTTCCTTTCATTCTTACTTTCACTCCTTTTTTTTTACCTCATTCTGTCCCTTTCCTTTCTTTTTCTCCCTTTCTCGTCCCTCCCTAATTCTTCAAACTCTCTGCCCCCTACCTCTTTCCTCTCTTTGGTTCCACTGCCATCCGTGTAGCATCTCTTATATTCCTTCCCATGACTTTCATCTCTCATGGCTCTGCCATAAGGTTTTACTTCCACACACGCCAGCTTTATTTGATTCGTCCTTAGTCAAAAGACACCCGTTGTTAATGTTTTGTTATTTGCATTTGTATTTGTCTACCATTTCTCTGTTTTTTTTTCTGTCCTTGTTTTCATATACATTCGCCACTTTCTTCCAAGGAGTCTAGGGCTCTTAGCTTAGGTTTTCTTTGGGGCCAGCCAGATTGGAGCAGTCTCAAGTGTAGCCAGCTGAAACTGCAAAGACGATCTGGAACTAGACTGAGGATAGGAAGCTCCAAATGATCTGGCCTTCTTTGTATTGTCTGTCTAGATGCTTTATTGTCACCTGTTACGGTCTTGTTCCACTTTTTGTTTTCTTTAAAAAAAAAAATATATATATATATATATAATAATATAAGGGATAAAATCCAAAATTACAGGTAAAAACTCAATTAAAATCAATTTATAAAAAA
>NC_068987.1:90903533-90907178 GCF_001194135.2 Octopus bimaculoides
TATATATATATATATATATATATATATATATATATATTATATATATATATATATATATTGTTTTTGTATTTGGATTGCAAGATTCTTTATGTGAATTTGTGTGTTGAAGCATATTTTATTGTGTCTGGAGAGAGTCTTTCTCTTTTAGTGCCTTATTACTTAACACACTTGCCATTTTGATTTCCATTCATTCACTTATCTATTTTTTCTAGAATTTTCGTTGCGTCTTGCAACCTCTTCAATAGTCGTAGACACATGTGTGTGTGTGTGTTTGTCCCCCAATGCCACTTGACAACTGGTATTAGTGTGTTGCAGTCATTGTAACTTAGAGGTTCAGCAAAAGAATTCGATAGAATAAATACCAGACTTAAAAAGGTACATACATACATACACACACATACATACATACATACACATAAGTGGTTGCAAAAGGAGCTTCTTAACTCCACAAGCCATACTTGTGTCTGTATCATTTTTTCCTACAGATTCCTCCTCCGACGTCTGGCAACTGACTTAGTGAACACCCACAAAATTATTAACCATTGCACCAACAACCACTTTGAGCACCTTTTTTTGAGCTTCATGTGTCTGACACATGTGGACATGTCTACAAAGTCAGAAAACATCACAGCTCCCATTACTTTCAGAAACATTTTTTTGATTTCATTCTCAGAGTTGCTGAAGCATGGAACAAACAACCTTGCTTGTATTGTGATGAGATTAATTTACAAACATCACATGGTGTCTAGCCAAGCATACACACACACACACACAATAGGCTTTTTTCAATTTCCAATTCTCAAATCCCCTCTGAAGGCTTTGGCTGGTCTGAGGCTATTGTAGAAGACACTTGTGTTAGGTGCCAAGCAGTGGACCTGAAGCCAAAATCATATGGTTGGGAAGCAGCATCTACACCTGTTCTTGAATTATCAAAGTATTATGTTTGCTCTGACAGGTAAACTAGTCAACCTGAATCATTTGGCAGCTAAAACAATGGCTTCCATGGCTTTAGTCTGTAATTCTGTTGTCTGCTGATAATTGTGCTCTTGTGATTCAAAACAATAATGGACCTCTTTTCCAATGCTTATTCTGTTTTCTAACTTGAAATAGTCTTCTCTCAAATTTTTTAATATTAACATTATTGTTAATGGAATTTCTAACCAGAAAGCATTTCATGTCATTTGAGAAAAACTGAATTCCACATCAAAACAATAAAACAAAAAGCTTGAAGACTTCAGTATGTTGAGATTTCATACTGTAGAGGATTAGAAGATTAAAAGATTAGTAGAGGATCAGAAGATCCAGAATTGGTCTCACTTGCATTGTCTGGGTTTCAAAAGCCAGTTTTGCTGACCATGAAAAATTACATGTGAAAAGACAGGTAACATGTTTATATGCATGTAGTGCCACCTGTCCTATGCAAAAGTGTGCACATCTTCTGTCAGATTGAAAGCTCATTTTGGACAAATGCACAAAGATGCAGCCATTGTTTGTTTGTGTCCTTGACCAAATTTGTTGCCACATTTGTCATAATAAAGTTAATAGCAAGTCACAGAAATGTAGGTATTTAAGAAGTTCTACATTATTGATAATAAAAGAAATACTAACATTTGCCCCTCGCTGCACTGGTCAAACGTTCATTTACTTCTTGCAAGATGTTGTATGAACACCACTAAACAACAAACTTTATTGATCTTCTCTAATATATAATATAAAACTTTAACTTCAAGCAGGTGTGAATGTCAGGTAAGAAGCTTGCTTCCCAACCACATGGTCCTAGGTTCACTGCATGGCATCTTGGGTAAGGGTCTTATTCTATAGCTTCGGGCTGACCAAAGACTTGTAAGTGGATTTGGTAGACGGAAACTGAAAGAAGCCTGTTGTGTATGTGTGTGTGTGTGCATGTCTTTGTGTCTGTATTTGTCCCCCACCACCGCTTGACAATGGGTGTTGATGTGTTTACGTCTCCTTAACTTAGCAGTTTGGCTAGAGAGACTGATAGAATAAGCGCCAGACTTAGAAAAAAAGTAAGCCCTGGTGTCAGTTCATTGAACAAAAGAATTCTTCAAAGCAGTGCCCCAGCATGGCCGCAGTCAAATGACTGAAACAAGTAAAAGGTAAAAGAATCATGCAATTAACCAAACATCCTTAGAATTTCTGGCCTTGTGCAAAAATTTGAAAGTATTGTCGTCATACAATTTGGTGTGACATTATTCTCAGGTCTGTAAGGGTGGCTCAGATGGTAACATGCTGAGCAGTAATTAATTTTATTGACAAATTTTATTGATTCAAATCCTGCAATTCAGTTTTGACATTCTATTTTATCTCACTGTTGTTCAGCAGAAAATATTTAGCTGTTCTAGTGCATCATCTCGGTGTGCTTAGACACAAATTATTTTTAAGCAATAGAAGTTTATACAGAGACAAGAACTGACGAAAACCCAAGCAGTGTAATGGGCAGAGACGACAACAACAGGGGGTTTGCAAGGTAAAAAAAGAGTTATTTTCAAGACCAGTTGGCAGCCATTGATATACTACAGTATTTATACACACACATTTGTATATGATACATAAGAGGTGCAGCAATATCAGAGGAAGGTTAACAGGGAAAATAGTTTTTGTGTGGAAGGTGCACAGGTACAATGAATTCTAAAAATGTACAGAAAATAGACTCCATCAAATGCCAGCTGGGGGTGGGGGAAGTAGTTGATAGCTTCTGTTACCTAGGTGACCAAGTCAATAGCAAAGGGGGATGCTCTGAGAGTGTAACTGTTGGAATAAGAATAGGCTGGGCAAAGTTCAGAGAGCTCCTACCTCTGTGCTAACAGATTCACCAACCTTTATGTAGTTGTCTTTTATTTCATGTGATATGTAATTATCTCACTTCTTCTCATCATCCCTTCTATATTTAAGAGATGAGGAATTATATACATTATTTACATTTGACGGATATTTGTCCTCACTCTGTCGTGCATACACACTGACATTGCACATCCAGCAGAGCATACTAGCTTCATTTCTTTGAAGCCTTTACACGTCCTTGGCTGTCACAGCCCATGTTTCACTGCTGTGTAGCATAGCTGTTCACGCACAGGCATCACACAATCTGCTTTTCACTCTGAGGGAGAGGCCCTTTGTTACCAAGATGAGGAAAAATATCTGTCAAATGTAAATAATGCCTAATGTCCCTGGATGGTATGTTCCAACACATCTTCACCTTCACCTCTCTCATTTTCCCTTTCTTAATCTCACTCTCTAACTCATGTCCCCCCGCCAATTGGGGGTATCTGTATATCTACCCCAGAGAAAGACATCTTTCTCTGTACCTCTATATCTATAATCTTTCAAATGGCACAAAGTCACACCCCTTTCGATACTATTCCCCCGTCCCAGTTGAGGGTTTTTATCCTGCAAGTTATTTGGTAACCCTGTCAGTGACGGTGCCATGTAAAAGAGCACCCATTACACTCCATAAAATGGTTGGTGTTAGGAAGGGCATCCAGCTGTAGAAACCATTTCAAAACAGACTATGGAATCTGGTGCGACTCCTGTCCTTACCAGCTCCTGTGAAACCATCTAATCCATGCCAGCCTGGAAAATGGACGTGAAACGATGATGATGATCATATATATATATATATATATA
>NC_068987.1:90907388-90908581 GCF_001194135.2 Octopus bimaculoides
AGAGAGAGAGAGAGAGAGAGAGAGAGAGAGAGAGAGAGAGAGAGAGAAAGAGAGAGATAGGGGACACAGGTATGGCTGTGATTTTTTTTCTTGACCATATAGTTTCAGACTCAATTTCACTACAAAACGTCCATGATGATTAGATAGATAGATAAAGAGAGAGAGGGGGGAGACAGGGAGAGAGAGAGAGTGGGGAGAGAATGAGAGAGAGAGAGATATAGTATGATAGAAGGACGTTCAGAGGAAACGAATGTAAATTGGAAGTTCGTTTATCTTCGCAAAACTGATTGAAAACGTGCAGAGAAATTATTATAGATTATAGCTTAGAGACTTACACAGAACAATAAATAGAATTATATATATGTATGTAGCTGCGTTTAATTACATCGGATGTTTTTGAAATCAAACTGAGTGATTAGGAAAAAATGTATATTAAAATACAAATGTTAGTCTTTGACTGAGCAATCAAAGGGAGGGAACTCTGATCATCGTCTTTGCTTCCGCAGGAGCGATTGTCAGGACGATAGTCTTTCGGTATTAGTTGACATAATTCAACCCTCTTTTCCAGCTTAACCTTTTTATTTATGTCATGAGTGAACGTTGTGTGGGTGACTGACCTTGTCTACTAATACTGAAAGTCTGCCAGCAATCCTTCGGCAATGGTACACGGCGTCATTCAGCCACTACAACCTTTCCTCATGATATAACGAGGTTAGGCTGAAAGAGAGGGTGAATGACGCCGTCTTGCACCAACACGCTGTAGACCAATATCGAAGGATCGCCCAACTTTTATCTTTTATGCCTTCTAACATCGTTGAGTGTTCACTATTATTATATCAAGATGTTCCTGAAAAAAGGAGACATTAAAAAAATCGTCAAATTTTCCCCAAATAACCTTTGTGTGTGTGTGTATATTGGTTGTGTGGTGAGAAGCTTGCTTTCCAACCACATGGTTCCGGGTTCAGTCCTACTGCGTGGCACCTTGAGCAAGTGTTCTCTACTATAGCCTCGGGCCAACCAAAACCTTGTGAGTGGATTTGGTAGACGGTAACTGAAAGAAATACATACATACATACACACACACACACACATATGTGTGTGTATATATATATATATATATATATATATATATAAATAGTTATCGCCAAGCCAACATGGCAGTCCCAAAATTAGGACGAAAGCTGCCGTGAATT
>NC_068987.1:90910245-90912631 GCF_001194135.2 Octopus bimaculoides
GTGAAAATCGTGCTAGTGAAAAGATCAATGAGAGTAGGGGTAGGTGAAATTTCCAAGGCTTCTACCTCACCGCACTCCATTTTTCGGACCCTAAAAAGGGTTTTGTAGCATATTAGGATGTCACAGGAATTCATTCTACGCAAAAAATCCGAGTTTTTTTCTTAGTGAAAATCGTGCGGGTGTTCCTCTGAAAAATTACCAAATGTTTTTTTACCCCTTTTATTATCGGCGAGAACCATTTTTCGCTGTAAACTGCTGTGAAATTGCCTTTAATTGCTTAACGGCACCCCTACTATTTTATCTTACTGCCTTGTTGCCATGGAAACAGAGTTGCCACTTTCGGTATGTCGACAATGGAGGCTTCCGTTTGGCTAAAATTACATAATTTTAAATGTTTGTAACTTTTTTTTTTAATTATTTAAACAAACATTTCGAGAAGAATAAATATGATTTCCGCCACTTTGCAAGCAAAACTATACCAATGTAGAAAATATGAGAATAAACCTGGTGAAAAATTGAAATACTTCAAGCGGTTGGAAGGTTCCGAATATTTACTGCATACAGAATCTGATACTGTGAGTGACATTGTGTGGTGAGGTCTGTTTGTTAATTGGTGTACGCAAGATAAATCGTTGGCCCGCCAACTCTTATTATAAATGGCAACGAGTAGTTTGACGACTTCGATCAACTAACATCACCACTATATAACTACCACGTCTGCCGCCGCCACCACCGTTTTTTACTCTCATGACAAGCCTCAACTCTGCTGCTGCTGCTACTATTAGTATTAATATCACCACCACTACTAGTAATACTACTATCACCACTATCACCAACGCCACCCCCACCATAACCCCCATTGCTCCTGCCATTAGCTCCAGCGCCGCCGTGGTCTCCACCCAATCACCACCACAACCAGCACCACCACCACCAGCAGCAGCAGCAGCACCGCCACCACCACCACCACCAGCAGCAGCAGCACCGCCACCGCCACCACCGTCGCCGCCGCCGCCGCCACCACTATTAGCGATACCAACAGCTACTTTTTGCTGCCGTCCAATAAAATAGCCGTTTACTGATCACATGACTGGATGGAGACCTCCACCCTTAAATCGAAAGGCAAAAAATATGAAGGGTTCCTTGAATATTGTTTGTGAGGGTTACGCTACGCCTGAAACACAAATATACAAAGGGAAGAAGGAATTGGCGAGATGGGGGCATGGCTAGAAAAGCTTTGACCATTGTTCTGTTCGATCAGACTTGTAAGTTAAACAGTAACATCCGTTACAATCTGTTATGACAAACCGTCACCACCACCATCATCATCATCATCAACACTTTTTACAACTGCATACTACCACAACCACCACCACTATGTACCATTACTACTACTTCCACCCCCGCAACATCCGTCTCGCTACTACTACTACTACTACTACTACTACTACTACTACTACAAGTTCTTACTATTACCACAAAACCACCATTAGTACTACACCACCACTGCTACCACCATACTACCACTGCTACTATTCCATTACCACTGCTGTTACTACTACCTCCCTTACACACTATAAATAGTATTATCATGTTTCACTCGTATTGCCCCCCCCCCACTAACATCTACCTTATTATCTTGCTTCTAAAGCTTGCATTGAGTCACTTGCAGAACTGTTGTATTTTGTCCCTGCAACACTATTTCTAGGCATTCGGGGTAGCAGCAAGATAAGAAAGCGAGTGGGAAGGGTTCCACGTTAATTATAGAGTTTATTACTTTAGGTCATATAACACGTTTATATATTTACCAACAGGGCTCCTTGAAATCATGCTTTATATCTGTTTGGATCTCCACAACATTGTTGAATTTTGTCAAATATTTCGATTGCGGTATCCGATTTCGCTGCATACATTTAAGTTCGTTAAGAGCGTTACACTCGAAAATATTGTCACAAACAGCTCTTATCTGTCTTTTTATCTCCAGACAATAAACTCCTGTTCCTCTCCTTAATGATATCTATTTTTTTATCTTTTACTTCTAGGAGTGGCTGTGTGGTAAGTAGTTTGCTTACGAACCACATGGTTCGGGGTTCAGTCCCACTGCGTGGCACCTTGGGCAAGTGTCTTCTACTAAAGCCTCGGGCCGACCAAAGCCTTGTAAGTGGATTTGGTAGACGGAAACTGAAAGAAGCCCGTCGTATATATATACATGTGTGTGTGTATATATTTGTGTGTCTGTGTTTGTCCCCCCAGCATCGCTTGACAACCGATGCTGGTGTGTTTACGTCCCCGTAACTTAGCGGTTCGGCAAAAGAGACTGATAGAATAAGAACTAGGCTTACAAAGAATAAGTCCTGCGGTCGATTTGCTCGACTAAAAGGTGGTGCTC
>NC_068987.1:90913267-90926989 GCF_001194135.2 Octopus bimaculoides
GACACAGCCAGGTTAGTGACTTCTGGAAATTGACCATGAGACACGATCCGAAAGCCCTCCGGAATAGATCAGCTAACCGATTCTCGTCGACGTCCAAAGTCACTCCGAGAACGTCGTCCATCTTATTTCTTTATTGCCCACAAGGGGCTAAACATAGAGGGGACAAACAAGGACAGACAAAGGGATTAAGTCAATTACATCGACCCCAGTGCGTAACTGGTACTTAATTTATCGACCCCGAAAGGATGAAAGGCAAAGTCGACCTTGGCGGAATTTGAACTCAGAACGTAACGGCAGACGAAATACTGCTAAGCATTTCGCCCGGCGTGCTAACGTTTCTGCCAGCTCGCCGCCTTAAGATGAACGTCGTCCATCTTACCTGCCATTGACCAGCACGTCAAAACAGAACTTCTACTGAGTGCATTGTCCGACTGGAGAGTGTTGAGAATACCTAATGACACTTTAGGTGCCAGAAACCTCGCCTCCCTCTATGCTTGATTCAGGATTATAGTTCAGTCAAAGAGATGACCTGTAGAAAAGTGAATCTGACAAACGGTAACCACACCTGCTCGCCGCCAAAGAAACGTTATCGATCTCGCGGCTTCAGCGAATGCTCAGTCCTCTCTGCTCAGTAGGTGTTGACAAGGAGAGTCTGACCAGTGGAACGCGTCCCTTCCAAAGAAAGCGGAAGAACAGGCGTTCCTGGTCAGTAAGACATGAAGTGGGGCAAGGCGCGATGGTCAGGCGGTAATATATGACAAAGATCTTGTAAGTATTCGCTACCTCTACACAACCATGCAAGGATAGCTTTCTCTCGGTTAATTTCTGGGTGAGGTTGACCACTCTGTTCGTCACCTTGTCCCAGTTTTTGTCCACTTAAGATCTGTACCGAACCAGACCCCAGTTTAATCAATCTGTACATCTCACACCACCAGACGTTTTTGGATGGTGTGGACTTGTCTCTCCATGTGCCGAACTATAGGCCCACTGACTTTTCTTTGTTGATTTTTACTCTTGTCACTGCCTCGTAGTACCTTAGAATAGTGCCGATCACCTCTATGAGCTTAGTGTCCGACACTATGATGGTGGCGTCGTCCGTGTATGGCGACCCGGTTCTTTTACGTCCTAGTTGGCTCTAAATGCCCCGCAACATCTCCAGTTTCTGCAGTAGTGGATCAATAATCAATATGTCCAGAAGGGACAAGAGAGTACAATCTTGACGGATCGAGCGTTTGATACTGCTTAGTTTATGTAGGTGACCATTCACCCGAACCATTGAACAGCAGTGCAACAATCCATCCGTGGAAACCGACTGCAGTGCGAATAGCCGCCAAGTATTAGTGGTCAACCCTATTGAAAGCTTTTGATTTGTCTAAATTAATCAGGATCTCACCGATACCAGGTTCTTTACCACCGTCTCTTTGATGTATCGCATGTGGTGCAGGTTTTCGTGAATAGATCTGTTCAGGATGGGGCATTCTTGCTCATCACCAATTAGACTATCGACAGGTGCAAACCTCTTTGGCTAAAATTTTGAAATCCTGCGATCGAAAATTATCAACCCGATCATTGATTGGGTCCCTTCTCAACATCGCTTAGGCTCCTCGGCTCTCAAAACTGGGAATTCCTCTGTTCTGCTGTCAGTTGTGGTAAATATCTGCCAAGAGGTCTCCAAAGAAGTCTGGCATATAAAAGTAAAGCTTTTAGAACACCTTAATCAGGCGATTATCCGTCTGTACCCAAGAAAAACCCAATAGTTTTGAAGGGAGGAGTTAGTTGATAGCATCGGTTCCAGCACTTGAATGTTATTTTATTTTATCGACCCCGAAATGTTTATAAGCAAAGCTAACCTTGGTGGGATTTGAACACAGAACATAGAGTCGTTAGAAATACCCCAAGATCTGTCCAACGCTCTAACGATTCATCCAATAGTTTTCTCTGGTTTCCTCCTTGGCATGAAAAAAACCCAGTGAAGCATATATAGAGGTACTTAATTGTCAATCGCTGCAGTGTGAGGTCCTCATCTCATTCAACGTTTACCGTTTCATTGCTCCATATTGAAGACATACAAGAAATCGAACTTGGGTTGTCCTGTGTGAAATATTGGTCTTGACCTGTGGGGGAGATATTCTTTTCTACTCTAGGCACAAGGCCCAAACTATTTGGGCAAGGGGGCCAGTCGATTAGATCGACCTCAGTACACAACTGGTACTTAATTTATCGACCCCGAAAGGATGAAAGGCAAAGTCGAGCTCGGCTGAATTTGACCTGTGGGAGATATTAAATAACAAATGAATCACCTGTCACATCTATCATTTGCTTGTTCCAGGGTCTGGACTACGGTCATGCTGGGGCATCGCCTTCAAAGGTTAAGTTGAACGAATCGATCTCAGTGCATATTTTCTTAAGTCTGGTACTTATTCTATCGGTCTCTTTTGTCGAACATTTAAGTTACAAGGACGTAAACAAACCAGCATTAGTTGTTAAGCGGTGGACAAACACAAAAACACACATACAACAAGCTTCCACACAGTTTCCATCTAAAAAAATTCACACACAAGTTACTGATCAACGTAGGGCTATAGCAGAAGATACATGGCTAAGGTGCTGTGCAGTGGGACTGAACCTGAAACCATTTGGTTACAAATCGAGCTTCTTAACAGCCAAGCCTCCGCCAAAAGATAACTTAAGAAAAAAAAAATACAACTCCGAAATAATTTCGAGGTTTACCTCGTTTACACGAAAAATGGATGAACCAATAACGAAGTTTATGTATTTATAGTTCTTCCATACATCATACTATGATGCACCTGGACATTATACATACGTGTGGATGCATTGAATACCATACATGTTTTCTGTATGTTATTTTTTACACAAACAAACGTGTGTGTATGTGGAGGAGGGCATGCAATTATTTAGGCTTTCTTCTTATTTCTCCCCTAACTCATTTCTACATTATTCCCAACAATTATTAGTTTTTCCTCTTCTCCTTCCATCAATCTCTAACACTAACGTCTACCCCCATCTTCATCACCATCACTTATTATTATTATTATTACATTGTCTTTCAATCCAACACTATATAGCTTCCTGCCTCCTTTCCTCTTCAACTTAGAAATATGAATAAATAAATAAATAAATAAACAAATGCGCGAAACCCCCATTCAGAAAGTGTGTGTGTGTGTGTGTTGTCAAGTTGAGAAGGTAGAAGGAACATGAAACAGAGAGGGAAAAGAAGAGGAGGAGGAGTGCCAATCATAAAAAAAAAAAGAAACCGACTGTAAAATACGCAATAAAAACAATACAGTAATAAACAACAAATGGCAGAAATAGTTTTGTAAACTGGGTTACAAATGGATTGGTGTAAAGTAATATGTGTGTGTGTACAAACATCCACACATAATATATATATATATATATACACACAAACATTGTGTGTGTACGTGTATATATATATATATGTATACAATACTGCATATATTCACATGAATATAATAGCGTATGTGCATGTATGTGTAAATACATGTAAATATATATTTATTCATGTTTGTATGTATATATGCGTGTGTACATATCTATCTACTTATTGTTGATTTGATGGCTTATGTAATATATATATATATATATACTGTAATATATATATATATATATATATATATAGACAAGTACATATATACACACACACACGCACCTATATAGCTGAATGGTGTAGGCAGGTGTGTTTTTTTCAATTCTTCCTCACACGTTCTTTGTATAAACGATCTTTTGTTTTCCCTCCTTTTTACACATTTCTTTTCTATTTATACTCTTCGATCGATTATTGAATAAACTCTGAATTATTACGAACCAACGAGGGAGCCTGTACGCGGGTACTCGGCCAGCTAGAAATAGCAACCGAATCTTCCTCAAATCGTACCTTACAGAGTTTGAAAAGACGGAATGTTTACAAGTTGAATACCTTTAATCTTAGGTGTACTCAGGTCCGGTGATATAGCAAGGGTGTTAAGCATCGCGAACGAAAAGACATTTTTGATTGTGTATCCACCTTAATAAAATTATTAGCAGGTTTGGGTAAAATTCCGAGTAGCATACTTTTCGGCTCTTTACGTTCTGAGTTCAAATCTCGTTAAGGTCGACTTCGTCTTTCGTTCATTAGGGGTTGAGCACTAGGATCGATGGAATTCTCCCGCCAAATTCCAGGTCTTGCATCTACATTAGAAAGAATTATAAGTTAAGCTACTGTAAATTTTATGACTCTTCACATTCATGACCCAGGGATAGCTGTCTTCACTTCTCTTGCTACACCTCTCTTCAGAGCTGTCCCAATGCTGATCAATAAAAGCTAATTAGGGGTAAAATATCAATTAACTACGATGAACAAATTTGAATCACCGAAGCAACATGGGTGCCACTACACCTAATTAAAAATAGCAGTTACATCTCTCAAACTACATCTGAACATCTTAAAAGAGAAAAGGTCATGGGATGATATGGCAGGTTCTTGACGCACACTCACTGCATCGGAATAAGGGGTACTGGTCATAAGTAGAACACTTTTGATAAGTTTGCTCAGTCAACACTGACTTAACTGCTCTGACCCACACTGAAAGGCGTGCTCGCTAATTAGTCCCAACAATAGGCCGATGCCATCGCCATCATCATGCGAAGACCATAACGAGATGAACACGTTCCCAGTAGACCAAGCATTTGATCTGACTTCGATTCGCAACACTATGGTGTGAATGGAGGACGTTATCAATGAAAAAAAAAACAAAACAAACAAGAAAAACAGAAATACTATCTCCATTCACACCAACACCATCTCAATAATATTCGTCTTTTCTACTGTCACAAGATCCTTAAAAGGTACTCATCTTGCAGACCCTACAAGTGGGGAAGTAGACAGCATACTTCACCCATTTCCAGAAAATTTTGAATTTAGAATGAAGACATAGGGTCAAGTATTGGACGGGGGCCACGTTTTAACCGGTATCTGGTACTTTATTTATATTTTTTCCTTCTCCCCCACTTTTTTGTTTTTTTTCTTCTTGTTTTTCATTTGTAAAATATATTCCTGTTCATATTTTGAATAATAATAAAAAAAATCTTTATTTTACTGATTTCGGAAAGATGGATGAAAGGCAAAGTTGACAACGTGCGGAGTTAGTGTAAAGAGTTGGAACAATCACCGATAGACAATTTGTTCGACGCTCTAAAGATTTTGTCAATTCATCGCCCTGAGAAGTAAAAGTAATTCTTTCTAATTGTGAGGGGAGGGGGAAATCGATCACATCGACCCTAGTACTTGACTGGAATTTATCGAACCCGAAAGGATGAAATGCAAGGTTGACTTCGGCGGTATTTGAACCCCGAATTTAAAAAGCCGAAAGAAATGTTGCTAAGCAATTTGTCCGATGCGCTAACGATTAATAACCATTTCTACTATAGGTACAAGGCCTGAAATTTTTTTAGGAGCGGGTGCAAGTCGATTATATCGACCCCAGTACTCATTTTATCGATCCCAAAGGATGAAAGACAAAGTCTTCCTCGGCGGAATTTGAACTCGAAACGTAAAGAGTCGAAAGAAATGTCGTTAAGCATTTTGTTGGGCGCGCTAACAACTAATAATAGTAATGATTTCTTAAAGTTGAAATTATTTTGGACGAGTCTAGTCGATTATTATTGACTGGAGCTTTATTTTATCGAATTCGGTCTCATCCTTGGCGGGATTTGAAGTCAGAATGTAAATACTACAAAACATATTCACCGATTCAGCATCACCATCAATATATATGCATTTTTCTTCTTTGCCACAAGAGTTAATTATAAAAGATGACTTTAACAGGACAGTGTCTCGGAATGAATTTCTTTCGGTATTTAGTTTTATCCTTCTATTATTAAAGTTCCAATCTCTACACACTCGGTATTACCCTTCTCCAGTCACTATTCTATGCCAGGTTTAAATAAATCAACTTTCATCAGAGTATATATCCTTCCTAACTAGAACTATTGGGTCACAATTTTAACAATATAATATCCTGGTTTTAATTTTTTTTGTTAATTTTCTTTTTCACAAAAGAATTGTAACTCATTTTTACAGTGAATGTCTATTAATTTCTGAAAACTGCATTCTCTCACAGTTTGTCATTTATAAAATATTTTAGTTAAACGAAAAACAAAAACGGATATCCTTGTGAAAAATTCAACTTAAAAAAATAAAATAAACTGTATAAAAGCTTACACTTTTAACTTGTTGAATAATCTATAACAGTCTAAGATAATGAAGAAACCCAATTAATGATTAATTAATAACTGTAGCACACAGCTCTACCGCGACTTTGGACGATTCCATTTATGACATTAACGCTTCTTTTAGTTGTGTATATGTATGTGTGTGTGTGAAGGGTTTTTCAGTGTCTATGATGTGTCTCTTCGCTGCTCATTTATTATTAACAGAACCCCCACCCGTTTCTGTTCTTTGCAGAATCTGACTGACTTGTTGGTGTTGCCGCTGCTGCTGCTATATTTTCGCTTACTCCTTCGTTTTTACCTTGTTTTGAAGAGGTTTGTTTGGTTCATATTTTCCACCTCATTTTGCGGTGTTTAAAAATATTCATTTCTACGCAAACATTCCCGCTAACCGCTTAATTTAATTTACGAAAAAAAGACCCAAGGAACGAATTCCTCAGACACCTTCATAAACACAACAGAAATAGTAGCATAATGGCTGAGCAATATGATTTAGTAATTGAATTCCTTTCGGACAACTGGCCGCACATCACCATGGTGTTGGCTCTGATGCTGGTCGTCTATTTATTCGTTTTCAAGCGAATCCACTGCTACTTGCCTTATATAACACGCAAGACCATCCACGGATCATTAAATTCGGAAATGACATTTCAGATGTCGAGGCTTTTCCATCCTTTGAAAGTGGAACAATTAAAATTAGATCGACCCCTGGAAATCTTGGACCTTAGTGGTGCCAGCAGCCGGATCGATTATTTCCCCACGGACTGTCACGTAACCAGCATGGATTCGAATCCATTCATCAGGGCATATATGGAAACCAAAGGAGTGGAATGCAAACAGGCAGTTTTCAAAGAATTTATCGAAGCCTCAATCGATAATCTTGAAGATTTGGAATCCGAAAGTTTCGATTCTGTCGTATCATTTCAGACTCTCTGTTCAGTTGGCGAACCCGAAATTGTTTTGCAAGAAATCCTACGAATTCTTCGACCTGTAAGTATATTATTCAACTTCTGTGGCCTTATTTATTTCAAATCTTTACTGTCATATATTTTAGTTATTTTTTATTTAAATCGCTTACAAATTTATAAAATAAGGGATTTAAAATATTCACTAAATTTTAGATTATCGGCAGTTATATACATTTAATGTTTTTTGCTCGTTCTTTATTTGGTTGTAAACGATAGTGTCTTAATGCAGCGGTTTCGACATGCTAGAAATAGCAGTCAGATTTTCGCATCACCTTATGGTTTAAAAACAAACAAAAGGGGTGATACCTTGCCTAATTTAGTCCTAGATACTGTAAGTGAAAAAGAAAAAATGGTTGGTCATATGTGGAATTCCTATATTTAAAGGGCTAGCTTATACATATACACCAAATATATTCGTTTCGTTTTACTCTACAGTCTTCTTCACTGAGAAATATTCTTTAAACGAATTAGTTTTTTTAGAAAAAGCATTTAGAAAATGCTTTTCCCGCTTCACTTTTAACCAATGAGGAATTCGTTGAGTGATAGAATAGTAGTAATTGTTTTAACACCAGGTCAACCTAAATCAGGGCAGAAGGAATTCAACACGTGACCATCCCTCTTTTTATTTAGTCAATGTATCTAGTATTACTAAATCCAGTGCGGCCGTCTTTTAAAATGGTAACGAAGTAATTTGAACGATATTCCTTTACTATTTCTAGCAGGTCAAGTGACCACATGGAGGCTTCCTCTTGAGGAGCGAGATCGTAATTATAGTATCAGAGGAACAACTACGAAAAGTTGTCGTTCAGTGCTGCTAAATGTTACTCCAATGAGGAATCAGTTCTCTAAATACAAATTCTAAAGAGTGCTGTAGCAGCAGCAGCAGCTGTAGATATCAACCATAAAAGTTAGCAACTCCCGTCGAGTGTTCACAGATGTCAGTTCTTCCTTTTTTTTTTGTTCAGCGGCATCTTCATCCTCCGTATCGTTTGTGTTCAGGGATTTCAATATAATTGATTACCTCTCTACCTTAGAATAAAAGAAAATATCTGTATTCGAAACTGATGTTATATAAATCTCTCTTTTACGTACATTGCGCCATCGTGTATACACACACACACACATACACTTCCTTATACGACTAGATATGTTTTTCTCCTCTTCTAACTTATCTAAAGGACTCCTGATTCCTTAGTATATATATATAAACGCTTCATCCAAGTGTAAATTTCGTATTTGATTCTCTGAAGAATTCCTAATAGGTGATATCCCACATATTTTCTACTCCATGTACAATTTTGTAACTCCTGTTAGCAAATGAAACGCATGTAATGCTGAATAAATAAGACAAAAAATGTACCAGTCTCCTGTTACAAGACACACACACACACACACACTGTATACATATATATATATATATATATATATATATATATATATATATCTTTGAAAAGATTTGTAAATGTACCACACGAGTAATATATATATATATATATCGTCAGTGGATCATATATCCGAAAAAGAAGCATACTCCAAAAGTAGAGGAAGTTAATTATATGGCCGGCCATAGAGTGACCAATGGTTTGTTTCACATGCATAAAGCAACTTAGCCTCATAGACAACTCCTCACTTATTCTGTCACTTTTGATAAGACTGAGACCCCCTTCGGTCATGACTGACCATGGGATTGCACCTACAAATTTACCCTCCCAGGTACAAGTCCGAGCAAGGTGGTTTATGGAAGGCCAGCAGTCGCCCATGCATACCAGCCTCCCCTCTCCATGCCACTGATGTTATCCAAGGGAAAGGCAAAGGCCAATACAACTTGGCACCTGTGACGTCGCAACTCATTTCTGCAGCTGAGTGAATTGGAGCAACGTAAAATAAAGTGTCTTGCTCAAGAACACAGCATGCAGCCCAGTCCGGGATTCGAACTCACAACCTCACGATCGTAAGCTCGAAGCTCTAACCACTGAGCCATGTGCCTTCACTTTGATAAGACTATAATATTGTTTATACCACATGATGATGATGACATAAAACTGCTTACAGAAAGAGAAAGTAATGTATAATTTTTTCTATGTTCATAATTTTTTGTTTATAATATTGAAAGATGACTTCAAACTAAAGATGTAATCTCTTCAGTAACAACTATAAAGCAAGGAGGATTGTAGATAAACCTAAGGCAAGAGTTCCAAGAGAGAAAGGAGATGAGATTTTCCCTAGATCAGGAAATGTATGCTGCTGCACGTCAAATGGAACCTCAAGACCGAAGTGAGGTGAGACTTTCCCAAGATCAGCAAACGCATGCTGCAGCACATTAGAAGAAGTCTCAATACAGAAAGGAGATGACACTGGCATGCGCTACTCCGTCGGTAAGGTAAGATTGCCAGCACTACCAGCTCCTCAACTTCTTATAGATCTTCTGGAAGGCACTTCCATCCAGTCAAAGAATTTTCTGAACAATATCAGGCAATACAACTCTGTATTTCAAATGACATCATTTGGTGCATCTAAGGAGATAGTTGAACATGGATTTACACTGAGGTTCAAAGACAAGCCTATCACCTCATTGCTTCCTTGTTACCCACAAATGAACAACTACATTTCCTCCAAATTTACTTTGTGAGTGATGTAGAACAACAAACCCAAAGGATGTATCAAAACTTCAGATGATGGTTGTGTTAGATGCAGCACCAACTGCCGCAAAGGAGAGTATATCCACTGACAGCTTTACGGTGCTTTCAAGAATCACATGCCTCCAATTTCCATGATGGTTTAGGACCTGGAATACTCCAGAGGCATGACATGTCGCTTAGTCAAATTTGCCCATCATTTACTCCACAAATGTTTTGTTCTCAATGCTGCACTTTCCCATATCACCTGTTTTAACATAACTATAATATATATATCATCATCATCGTTTAAAGTCCGCTTTCCATGCTAGCATGGGTTGGATGATTTGACTGAGGACTGGTGAAACTGGATGGCTACACCAGGCTCCAATCTGATTTGGCAGAGTTTCTACAGCTGGATGCCCTTCCTAACGCCAACCACTCAGAGAATGTAGTGGGTGCTTTTACATGTCACCCGCACGAAGGCCAGTCAGGCGGTACTGGCAACGGCCACGCTCAAAATGGTGTATTTTATGTACCACCCGCACAGGAGCCAGTCCAGGGGCACTGGCAACGATCTCGCTCGAAAATCCTTACACATGTCTCGGGCACAAGTGCCAGAAAGGCGACACTGGGCACAGATGCCATCCCGATTTCGCTTTCGCTTGCCCCAATAAGTCTTTGCAAGCTTATATATATATATATACAAACTATGCCATTTTAATCCTGAGCAACGCCAGGTATCTCTTCTGAAAGCTACTCTAATGCACATTTTGTTTTATGAAGGCCTTTCACTTGGATCTTGTTTGTTAAAATTGGTTGTATAGTAAGGTGGAATTTCTCCTGTGCTAGGAGTCCTGTTAACACCTTAAGGTCTTTGTAGGTGATGGTCTTGTTATCAGTATTATAAGATAAATTCTAAAAGCTACCAGCATTAATTTCAAATCTTGATCCTTATATTATTTCTTCAAAATTATTACATTTTGCAAACTGTAACTATTTCTCTTGTGGTCTTTATTATTATCATCATTTTAACATCCTCTTTTCTATGCTTGCATGGGTTGGACAGAATCTGCTGAAGTGGATTTTCTGCAGCTGGATGCCCTTCTTAATGCCAACCTTCATCTGTTTCCAAGTAAGGTAATATTTCTTCATGGCCAGACATGTTTTCACAGAAGATTGGAAATGAAGAGCACCATTTGTATTACCATGACATTTGTTTACAACTATCACATGATGTCAAGGCAAGCTGTCAGTAACACACACAACTGGCTTCTTTGAAGAGATCTTAGCTAAAAGCCTCAGTGAAATGACCTGGGCATTAGAATACCTAAGGTGTCACACAAGCAGGACTAAACTTGGAACCATTTTTTTGAGGAGCAAACTTGTCAGCACTCATCCACATCTTCCTTATTAGGCACAATTTTTTTTTTTGTATCATAAACAGCTTTAGGTTTCTTTTAATCTCTTTTATTTGCTTGCATCATGTAATTTCTCCGGAATTCTTTAATGTACGTATGTTTATCTTATTGTGAAGTTCTTCTGGGATGGTTTGTCTTAGAAACAGAAATAACTCCCTGATCCACAGATTAAAGGAGTGAAGCTGCACTTGGTGGAATGACAACTTCATATTTGGAGTGAGTGGAGATTTGAAGAATAGCTAGGTGATGTGTCTTGGACTTGAAAATGTTTCTCACCATATTTCATGGTAGGACTGGAAAGTTTAATGACAAATTTACTAACCAAATCTCATGCAACTCAAGCTGTTGTGTTTGATGTCTGTATAACAAGAAGTCAAGATATGAACACTCGTGTCTAACTTGGTGAAATGAAATAAATATCAGAGGAGAGGCTTTGCTCCACCCACAGATTGCTGGAGTTACCCATTGGTCTTACAATCTCCTCTAAGTCCATTGCAATGCTAGAAACCCTTTTGTATTGTCAGCAGGTATTTCATAGCCACTAGTGTTTCACCCCTTAGCCTGTATGCTTCATTTGAGTGGGTCAGCAAGGACTGAGCCAGTCTTCACCCACAGAAGAGTTCCACTTGTGGTCTCTCAGCAATCCTAGTCATCCGGAGCTGCTGTATCTATTTCCTTGTTGGGTTTCTTCAATTGTCTGGGTTCCAGACCTATCTTCAGCAAGGAATAGCATACTAAATCCTGATGGAAAGCCATGGCAGCTGACTTCAACGGGGAAATGTGGCTGTGCCAGCCCTTGGCAAGGGCCTCATTGATTAAGTCTTGATATTTTGATTTCTTTACCTGGAATGGTAAATGAAGAATAGCTTAAGTTTCAAATCTCCAGTGATATTACTCCAAACAATAATGTGAAATGAATGGGTGTAAACATAGGTGTGTGGTTCAGAAACTTGCTTCCGACCTACTTGGTTCTGCGTTCAAACCCACTATAGAGCACCTTGGCTAGGTGTCTTTTACTATAGCCCTAGTTGACCAAAAATACAAAATCTGTCAAGATAGATTTGGTACTCTTTGAGTGCCACTGGCTCCCATAACTTGCAGAAATGGATTCCACCAGGATTGCCAAGCTCACTGAATGGATGTTATATCAATATTTAATTTTACTTCTATAACGGACTGGTTGGGTTTAAGAAAGCTTAAGACCAAGTAGGATTGGAAATATTGGCAAAAATTTTTCTGCTTCTCCAATGAAGAAAATATGGGAAGGATTATACATTTTTCCATGCATCCATTTTCTCCACCCAATAATCCTGGGTGGGTTTGTCGTGGGTAGTCTTTAGACACCTTCTCCTCCTCCATAGAAGCAGCTGCCATTACATTTTCTGGCTTGATCCCCAAGCATGACCAACTGAGGCTGTAGGCACTAACCAACCATATTGTTCTTGGTCTCTTATGTCTCCTGCCGATTGGCTTGGTTTGAAGAATTCGTTTTGTGATCATAATAATGGTGCTGTGAACTTTCAAATCGGAGAAGCAATGGTTCAATCTGGAGAGACTCTGACCCTCTGGACTACACACCCTTTTGAGCAACGCTACTCCAGAGACCTTCTGGAAGAATCTCATTTTGGCTGCTTGTATTCCTGATTGTATTCTTGAGGTCATTATTCAAAATCCAGGGCCGTATGTGAGAATAAATACTAAGACCAAATTGAGGATTGCAAGTTTGGCCTTTTTGGTGCCATCCTCTCCTCTTCTGAGGATTGAGTGTTGGATCTTTATCAACTCCATGTAAACCGAACCTATTCACTTCTCCTCATCCCACCACCCATTGTCTCTCATCTCCCTATCTAGACAAGTGGTTCCCTTCCTTTTCACAGTGGTTCCCAACCCTTTTATTTAAATGAGTTTTCCCATGGCCCCCTTTTGATATGCTTATCCTTATGTGTGTGTATGTATATATATATATATATATATATATACACAGGGTGGCCCAAAAGTAGGTTTACAGTTATCACCTAGGCACTTTAAATTTCTTTCAAAACATTTTATTACTATTAATTTTCTATCTTACAATTAACTAAATCAGCATAGAATGATGGTTTCACATATTTCTATAATTAAGAACTAAACTGTTAATATATGAATGCGGGCAAAGTTTAGAGAGCTCTTACCCCTGCTGGCGACAAAGGGACTCTCACTCAGAGTAAAAGGCAGACTGTATGACGCATGCGTACGAACAACCATGCTACATGGCAGTGAAACATGGGCTGTAACTGCTGAGGACATACGTAAGCTCGCAAGGAATGAAACCAGTATGCTCCGTTGGATGTGTAATGTCAATGTGAATACCCGTCAGAGTGTAAGTATCTTGAGAGAAAAGCTGAACATTAGAAGCATCAGTTGTGGCGTGCAAGAGAGACGATTGCGCTGGTATGGACATGTGGTGAGAATGGAGGAGGATAGCTG
>NC_068987.1:90927743-90929784 GCF_001194135.2 Octopus bimaculoides
TATATATATATATATATATATATATATATATATATGAAATTTTAAATTTAGTTCATGGACCACCAGGGGTCCACGAGCCCCAGGTTGGGAACCACTAATCTAGACTAACCTCTATACCTAATCCTTTCTTCCAAGAATCTCAAACCACCGGAATTTTCTGCAGTCTAATGACAGAAACACGTGAAAGATAGACACACCAAATTGATATTTAAGTCGTTACCTTTACGTTCTGAGTTCAAATTCCATTGAGGTCAACTTTGCCTACCAGGGTTGATAAAATAAGAACCACTAGCTGACTATTAGAAGTAGAGGCTGTCATGTAATGGTAGAAGTGGCAGTGAGAAGACAGCGTTATCCTCTTATGAGGATATCTGAGCAATGATAATAGATTTGAGCCCTCGTTTGTCCTGTGGAAGGGATACTAATCCCAAAATAATCCGAGATAAAATATTTTGATCTCACATAATTTTGTAATACTTCTGTAGGGGCAGGCAGGGCTGGATGGTTAAGAAGCTTGCTTTCCAACTATGTGGTCTTGGGTTCAGTCCTACTGTGTGGCACCTTAAATAAGTGTCTCCTACTATAGCCCTGCATGACAAAAGCCTTGTGAGTGGATTTGGTTGATGAAACTGAAAGAAGCCTGTCGTGTGTGTGTGCGTGTATACTGTTGCCTTGATATCGTGATGGTTGTAAATGAGCAGCATCATTATGGTTTCAAATTTTGGCACAAGGCTAGCAATTTTGTGGGAGCGGGGAAGCCAAGTACATCGACCCCCTGTGCTCAGCTGGTACTTATCTTATGAATCCCTGTGGAATTTGAACTTAACGTAGATGAAACACCACTGAGAATTTTGTCCAGGTAACAATTCTGCCATCTTGCCACCTCAATGAATTCCATCCTTATCATATAAGCAAGGTTGTTTCCAGTCTTCTTCAAAATCATGTCTGGCTATGGGGATTTTATTACCTTGCTTGGAATCAGTAGGGGTTGATGACAAGAAGGGCATCCAGCCATAGAAAATCTGCCTCAATGAATTCTGTTTGAGCCATGAAGGTAAAAAGATGATATATATACATTAAACATTGGGGAAATGGTGACAAAATTGCAAAAATGTTAGAAGCCCTTGTCTTAGAATCAAATATTTTCACAGGTCTCAGATAACTTTACCAAAGGCAAGTATCCTCTCCCAGCTGTATTCCTCACTCTAGTCTTACTTGCCACTCACACTTACTCCTTTTAGCCAGTTTGCTGATGGGGGCACCATCTCTCTCCACTCTCACTTTTCTTTCCAAAGGAAATCTTAATGTGATGGGGGAGCGGCTTGGCTTTAGAGAAAACTGTCTTCAGTTTGTTCAGTCTTACCCACTAGACAAACTCTTTTGCTCTTGTCAACTAATGAAAGGAAAATGCCAGGCCATCCTGGAGCTGGACAATCATGTAACATTTATTATTGGTGAAAGATTTTTTTTCTCCATAATCTGTGTTAACAAACCTATTCAGTTGATGGGTGGAATCAACTCCAATATATACTTTAAACTTAATTAATAAACCCCACATATGAAGAATAAATGCCAGGCATTGCAACCCATCCTGTGGGCGATTGTTCTGTGTCAGTGTGTTTACTAATTTGTGGGCATGTGTTGAAACGATGCTGTTGCATGTAGGATGGACAAATCTAGTTATCAGCTGAGCCGCATTCTTTTGGCAGAGGCATACAACTAATCTTTTGTATGGTGGTCATAGCAACAAAACTGGTCTGGTTGATTTATTTGAATGCTTTCAAGGTAAGTATCTTCCTCTTTGGCCAAACCCTCATCAACTTTGTCTTGTACCACCTGAAGAGGAAGGTGAGAATAGAGTTGGTGCCTTGTGATGTGTTTAATGAAGGGAAGAGTGAGAGTTGCAAAGGCCCTTCATGTAGGGCTTCCCTTGAATTTTCCAAATTGGGGGAACTATTTGTGTTAAAATTCTTTTCTTTTTCTGTTGGTTTCTTTTCACTCAATATAAACCTCATTTTTGTGCTCTTGTATTGTCTGTAAT
>NC_068987.1:90930016-90936278 GCF_001194135.2 Octopus bimaculoides
ATTTTTTTTTATACACCAAAAACTTAGTTTCATTTCTGTTTTCTCAATTTTACTTTTTTTTTTAAAAAAAGATATGTTCATGTGTGTGTGTGTGTGTGTGCGTGCATGCATGTGTCCTTTGTGTGTGTGTGTGTGTCTGAATGAGGGTGACCCTTGTCCGTCCAAATTTCTATATTTTGGTATATAAAAAAAAATCATATGTCATTTCTTTTATGTTTTCCAAATAAATGTAAACCTGTCTGTTTGTTAGAAACTTGCATTTTAGGACCCAAGAACATGCACACACACACATACACACAAACTTACATATACATCTCTACATATGCAAACGTGTGTGTGTTTATATTCAATGATATGTTGTAAATACCACAAGATATCTAACTGGAACATTTATCCGAAGAATATTTACTAGTTGGGGACTCTTGGAGTAACAATAAATTCATGACACTGCGTTCTTTACCCTAATCCATTAATCCACCTTATTACATCGCTATTGTATATCCTCACCGTTCTTTCAACAAACTAATATATACCATTACTATTACTGTATTGCAATGTCTGTGAACAGTTGTGTATATGTATATTCCTGTGTGTGTGTGTGTGTGTGTGTGTGTGTGTGTGTGTGTGTGTGTGTGGTGATGGATGCAGGAACGGTGAGATGATTAAGCAGTTTGCTTTGTAATCAGGATTTCTCAGGTTTGATCCTGTGGCATGGCACCTCAGACAAGTGTCTTCTACCATAACCTTCATTTTGACCCAAACCATATTTCTATGCAGAAACTGTGTAGAATCCCATCACATTGCACTGCCATTCAAAGGGCCAAACGTGTTGTCATAGTGGAGATTAAATTTATGGTGTATCTGTCTGTGGAATATTCAACCATGTAAACTATAATTCTGTTAGTTGAAATAGAATACTCATTGACAGAATTTCATCATCATTTAATGTCCACTGTTCCATGCTTGCATGGGTCAGACACAATTTGTTGAGTCTGATTCTTTATAGTTAGATGCTCTTACTGTCCCCAACCCTCACCTGTTTCCAAGCGAAGGAATATTTTTCCCTGGCCAAACATGGTTTTCACAGAAGACTGTCAATAAACAGCTTCACTTGGATGATGATGATGATGATGATGCTCATTCACAAGCCTCTCGTTATGTCCAGACATACATCCATATACGATGGACTTCTTTCACTTTCCATCTACCAAAGCCACTCACAAGGCTTTGGTTGGTCTAGGGCTATAATGGAAGACACTTGTTCAATGTGCCATGCGGTGGGAGTGAACCAGACACCAAATGGCCAGGAAGCAAACTTGTAGTACATCACGATAGATTCCAGTCATGCTTTTGGTCCTCGTTGAGGAATATTGGTCTGCGTTGTTTTGTGTTTGGGCTTTTAACATTTTTATCATAAAAGCAATAACTAAACTTATCATTTTATCCATGGTTTGAATCCTTTTGTGAATATATTACTCACTCTTTATCAGTGTATATATTACATGTAACTAAAGTATTTTTAATAACCTTTTTTTTAAAAGCAATTTTATTAAAATTCCAGCAAAACCAACTCAGACATTGTACAAAAAAAACAAAAAAACCCAGCCAGTTGATGCTGGAAGTGGGGGTGGCGGAAATAGGGGTGGGGCGAGGGTTATATGTTATGCTAATGTGAATTCTATTTTAAAGTAAATTGATATATCTAGAACAAGACATCCGTTTCTGTCCTACTTTAACCTTTCATCACCAAGCACAAAACCACCTCCCCCCAATACTACTCTCCAGCTCAATCGAAGGGTCTTATCTTGATGATTTCACTGGTGCTGATGCCTTGTAAAAAGCACCCAGTGGTTGGCATTAGGAAGGACATCAAGCCATAGAAACCATGACAAAGCAGACATTGGAGCTTGGTGCAGTCCGCTGGCTTGCCAGCTTCTGTTGTAACATCCAACCCATGCCAGCATGGAAAACAGACATTAAATAATGATCATATCTTATATATATATATATATATATATATATATATACTCTCTGAGTGGTTGGCGTTAGGAAGGGCATCCAGCTGTAGAAACTCTGCCAAATCAGACTGGAGCCTGGTGTTGCCATCCGGTTTCACCAGTCCTCAGTCAAATCGTCCAACCCATGCTAGCATGGAAAGCGGACGTTAAACGATGATGATGATGATGATGATATATGGGTGAACTGGAGTTTTTTTTGCTAATGCTGTCATGGGGCAATGTTACTCATCATTGTTTAACATCCGCTAGCATGATTGTAATAATATAACACTTGATTGAAATACTTATCCAGAGAAATAACTTTCATTTATTTTAGTTAGTTTCTGGTTGGTTTATCTTTGCTTCTATCCACCGTTTTGAAGATCGAATCTAGACTGATGCAACACTGTCCCTCATAACATGGTCATCATGATGTTGTGAATAGGAGAGATGATAATGGCAGGAGGAGATTAAAAAGGCAGCATTAATGGGTAAGAAAACCAAATGTAAATACACCCATCCTAGTCTCCATCATTTCCACCATTTTAACATTCACTTCGCTTTCCTTACGGACATGGATGGGTCTTCAGTATTGTATGTTTCCAAACATTGCTTTCCTTTACTGTCTTCATGAGGCTCAGCATCTTGAGATCTCTCTTCAGTCCTTAGTTCCATGTCTTCTAAAGTCTTTCTCTTTCAGAAGTTCCATCTACTTTGAGTGCCATGCACTTTGTTATCCAGCAGTCATCTTACATTTGCATCATTTATCAACATCACCACATTCTTTGCATAACTACATCCTTCTCTTTTTCGTTTCCTTTCATTTTTTACTCCATTCTTTGGTTAACATTACACACCCAGTGGAACTTACTCACATCATTTCTTTCTAACTTTGCACATCCAGCTCTTTTCCAATCAGGACATATCTTGCTGCTATGCAGAATCATACTTTGTACCCAAGTATCATAAAATCTGTCCTTCACTCCAAGGGAGAAATCCTTTGTTGCTAGCAAAAGTACGAGATCCTTGAACTTTTTCCAATCCATTCTTTCTCTGGCTTCTATGCTTTCTTTTTTCTACAACATTTAAAGCAATAACAATTTGACATCAGACATGAAGTCACAAAAGGCAGAAAAATATCCTTGGTGCTACAATTAGTGATGCTCTTGGTGTTGTAGCTGTCTTTGCTGCTGTTTGCCTGTTTCTGTTTTTCCAGTCCTTAAGGGTTGAGAGTTCTCAAGTGGATCTTACTGCCACACACACACACACACACACACACACACACACACACACACACACACAGATCTCTAACTCTGTACTATGAGTCTAATTGGTTTTCTTTCTGCATCTGCTGTGGGATACAACTATAATTTTGTGGTCTTCAGGGGCCAACAGGACTTAACTGTGCATGCAGACTCCTCCCGGCCACATATTGTTTTGTGTTTACTTGTGTTTACCACCTGCCCATGCACTGCCATAAAAGGTGACAATGAACCAAATGTCCACATTGCTATCAATGTGACTGGCTGCCACCTTCCATTGCCACATAAATTGTGGCACCAGCCTGTAGACACAGGTGAATGGTACACTAACGCCACCTGTCATCTCACATCATCTTTGATCTTGATGTCAATCTCTAAGATTTCTTACCCCACTTGATGGAAACTCCATTGTTACAACAGCTCTCCTCCATCTGTTCTTTTTAGGGCTCATGGGGGCTGGGCGGGGGGACAACACATCTCCATTTTTGGCAAGATATCTGTTGTTCTCTTTGCTGCTTCCTTTATGTATTCCAAAGGAGGCATGGTCCCTTGCAACGTACCTCTCTCATTTTTTTCCTTTTCTGGGAGCCATTCTATATTGAGCTCTTCTTTCTGGCCAGCAATGCTTGTTCCTATGACAATGTTATAAGAAATAGTTCTTTTTTTCATTTATGTGAATGCTTACTTTGTATATTTGTCCAGTTACATTAATTTTTGGTTTTCCGTTTCTATTTTAAAATTTTGTTTAATATGTGGACATTTTTGAAATTACTCCCAGCTGTTTTAACTCCTGTTTTTCAATTAATCCAACCCACAAACATATAGTCATCTTTTAAAACTATTTCATCTGTATTTTTAGTTAGATTTATTCATTCAATCTGCTTCAACCGTCGCATATCATGCCTTGATACTGTATGGACTGAGATTCCTGTTGACAGGCCCCGCGCCCCCTCTTGATTTTGTAGCTGTCTTTGCTGCTGTTTGCCTGTTTCTTTCTTTCTGTTTTTCCAGTTCTTAAGGGTTGAGAGTGTTCAAATGTGAATACTTATGCAATTTAGTGGCCCTACTTTTTTTTCTAGCTTTTTGAGTCTATAATCAGATTGGTTGCTTGTTTCTCAGGGATTGGTCCAATTCATGTAGATGCTTCTCGTGAGAACCCAGTAACGTTTGAAAAACAAATAAGATTGTTCATAATGTTTTTCAATGTACAGAGAAACAGTTAAATTAGTCCAGTTTATATATCTACAATACAGGTTATGTAATATTATGCGTTCTATATTTAAGAGATGAGGAATTATGTACATTTGATGGATATTTGTCCTCATCTTGCTTGTTCTTAACACAACGTTTCGGCTCATATACCATCCAGCCTTCAACAGGTGTCTTGGGGGAAATTTCGAACCTGGGTTCTCATTCCTAAGGTATTTTTTGATGAATAATAATAGTAATAATATCAAAAAATACCTTAGGAATGAGAACCCAGGTTCGGAAATTTCTCCAAGACACCTGATGAAGGCTGGAGGATACATCAGCTGAAATTTAGTGTTAACAAACAAGTTGAGGACAAATACCCGTCAAATGTAAATAACGTAATATTATGCATGTCGCCTGATTGACTGCACATGGCAGGAAACTCTGAGTAGCAATGAGGTCACCCACCAATGCTAATGATTACCTCTGTTGATACTCACTTTTTCACATTCTTCAGGCAACAAAATAAGATGAATCCAAATGTGTCTGTGTGTGTGTGTGTGTGTATTCAAGCTCACATTTTCTCTTTGAGTTGGAATTGAACTTACAACTTCTTTCCTTTCCTTGTTAATATCTCATTTTCCCTGCTTTTGCTAACATGAAGAGTGTTACAATATGGCTGAGGATCTCACATATGTCATGTACTGAGTTGAAAAAGATTTTGATACTTTTGAAAAGTATCCATGCAATGAGTAGATAAAAACTCACTCTAGGGTGTTTAACTCTTTAGCATTCAGATTACTCTGTCAAATGTAATCCTTATTTATCCATAACCTTTTGAATTAATCCTCCGTTATCTTGTAACTTTGAGATTTCAATGTTGTGACTGCTTATTTTTAGAATGATGTTGTAGAGTTGGTGTGAAAAGCCAGATCTGGCCAGTTTGAACATAAAACAGACTTTCAGAATAACCAAAATACAGCTGGTTTCAATGCTAAAAGGTTAAAATTAAAAAAAAACAAAGCAGGTAATTGTCATTGCCTGTTTTTTAGATTCTAAACTGCCTTTAGAGTTTCTGTTTACTCATTGCAGGGATAATCTCTGTTAATCAAGTTTTTCAACTCGCTCTGTTTCATAGGTGAGACCTATTTTATTGTTGTTGACCTGTGATAGTTCATTTGTTGGAGCAACTTGTATGGTCCCTAATTTTGTTTGTCCATTCTGAAAAAAACTCTATTTTTGAGGAACACAACACAATGGCTGCTGTAGTGAAATTTGAACTCTTGAACATCGTGACTGAATCGTCACAGATTCTACTACCTGAGTACATTGGACTGATTTATTATTATTGTACTCATCAGCCCAGGGCACTTAACCTCATAGCAATCGTGTCTCCTTACATAGCAAGGAAATAAACATGGGCAGTCACTGTTAATATCAACCACCAGGTATGACTGTAACTGGACTCCAACATAAACTTAGCCATGATGGCTGAAATGAACTAAAGAACTAATATACTTTTTTTTTTTTTTTATCTCACATCACTAACTTACATCTCTGTGTTTCTGTATGAATTAGTCTGATTGTAATAATATATATACATATATATATTTAGTATTTGGTTGTCACATAAATTCATTTGTGTTTTTCTACTTGGCACTCCATTGTCTTTTGTTTGAAAAGCAGTAAAATTTATTGAAATTTCAAAATTAATAAACAAATGTTGAAGAAAGAGAACAGCACTACAAAAAAAAAATATATTTTGAGTTAATCCAAATAACACAGGAAATGATTAAAATAAATGAAAAAGAA
>NC_068987.1:90936649-90946827 GCF_001194135.2 Octopus bimaculoides
AACTTTAGAGTCCAGCAACTCTGGAGTCCAGCAACTCTGGAGTCCAGTTATGGAAGTAACCAAAAAATCCAAAATAAATTGTTTTTAAGCTTGACATTAAAAATGTAAATAAAAATATTTTTAAGCTCGCCATGGAATTCTTGAAACTTTTATTAATCTTTAACCCTTTAGCATTTAAACCGGCCCCATCTGGCCCAAATATTCTATTTTATGGTGAGACTGACCTGATCTGGTCCCTCTCACCTATTTTACAATGTAATTCTAAAAAATAACTGACCACATCATCAAAGTCTCAATGTCTGATAAATTGAAAACAATTTGCATAAATAAGCATTACATTTGACGGAATAATTTGAATGCCAAAGGGTTAATGTATTGAAAGAAGTGGTTGTCTTCATGTGATGACTCAAATGGTGTACGAGAGGAGTACTTCTCATATTTGAGGGAGCTTTGAAAAAAAGGAGCAGACAAATGGCCCTGTTTAATAAAATAGAGATGGTTACCAACATTACCATTCTGAAGAAATTAGAATTATCTGGAGTGGAGCTGGTGGTTATGTCATGGATGAGGTCGTGAATGATGACAAAAGGACTGACAAACTTGGTTTGATTGATTAACTGAGCAATTAATCAATCGTCTAGCCTAGGGTATAGTAGAATGTAATTGCCCGAGGTACCTGCAGTGGGATTGAACCAAGACCACAAGGTTAGAAAACGATCTTAATACAGTCACACTTGTACCTGTGTTTAAGGCCAGCTCTTATCAAACAAATAATCAAAGACATTCCAAATTTGACCATCCCCTCTTTCTGTATATTTACGACTAGTGTTTAAAGTTTCCTTCCTGTTTTAAGATAATAGGATGTGATTGAAGGGAATTTGGCTGTTATTTTTAGGTCAAGTGATTCGTTAGTTGTTTCTATAACTCTAAAAATGTAAGGCTGTTTAGTGGAGTTCATCCCTGTCCAACTACACTCACTGTAGTAAATAGAGTAGAATTGAGGAGTATTTTTAGAATTTCCTGTCTATAGAGGGGAGTTTGTACCTGTCTTGTAACAGAAATATACAAAACAAAGTGGACGTAATATATGTAGTAGGTTCAGGTGTGGTAAGAGGCTTCCCAACCACATTGTTAAGGGTTCAGTTCCAGTGCATGGCACCTAGAGCAAGTGTCTTCTAATATAGCCTTGGGCTGACCAAAAGCCTTGTGAGTGGATTTGGTAGACAGAAACTGAAAGAAATGTCACGTGTGTTTGTGTCATTGTATCTGCCCCACCCCCACTGCTTGACAACTGATATTGGTGTGTTTATGTCTCCATAACTTAGCAGTTCAGCAAAAGTGATCAATAGAATAAATACTAGGCTTAAAAAATGAGTCCTAGGATCGGTTTCATCATCATCATCCAGTGTTTTAAATCCAGGTTTTGTCCCCAGTTAACGGGGGTAGCTGGATCTACCTCAATGCCACAGCAACCGGGGTAGGCAGGTGCAGCCCACCCCAACCTTTGGGCTAGCTGGTGCCCATTCTCCTTTGCTATCATGAGGCCTTTTTGGAACAGGATTTTCTACAGGTAGCATGCCCTTGCTTACCCCCAACATCAGTTTCTAGACATGAGTGGTCCTGAGACCAAGACCTCTACCACAATTTTTAAGAAATGTGGTGGAAAACTAACTCAGAAAGGCAGGGATGCTATGCCCAGAGACCCCTTTCGGAGTGCCCCTTCAGGATGGTGCCCCAGCGTGGCCACAGTCAAATGACTGAAACAAGTAGAAAGATAAGATATAGAGGAGCAGGTGAATGTCCCTGTGGCATGTTAAGGTGTGTTGGTCATGGATATAGAATGTTATCTTTTGTGCAGGTCATTAAATATTTGATCAGTTGGGCCAGACATGCAATGAGTGACCTTAAAAAGGAGGTTTTTGTTGTGGATTAAAATAAATTTGTTATGTTGTACAGGAGGAGGGGGGAGTTGGTGGTTACTTGACAATTGTGAAATTTGATATGAGAGAGGGGGAAGGGAAGAGACAGAAGGAGAGAGAAAGGAAGAGACAGAAAGAGGGCGAAGGGAAGAGACAAAAAGAGAGAGAAGGGAAGAGACAAAGAAGGCAGGAAAGAGACAGTAAGAGAGAGGGATAAGGGAAGAGACAGAAAGAGGAAGGGAGAAGGGAAGAGACTGAAAGAGGAAGAAGGAATGATACAGTAAGAGAGGGATAAGGGGAGAGACAAAAAGAGGGAGAAGTGAAGAGAGAGGAAGAGAGAAAGAGAGTTTACCATTTCTTTTTTTTTCAGTTAAACCTTTTTGTTGATTTAGTCATTGGGCTGGTCATGCTGGAGCACCTCGAAATGTTTCTATCAATCTCTCATGCTGAGTCACTAAGTTACTGGGATGTCAACAAACTAACAGCAGTTGCCAAGTGGTGTGTTTGTGTGTGTGTGTGGGATAAATGTCGACACAAAGACATGCATGTACACATACACACATTTATATGTGATGGGCTTCTCTCAGTTTCCGTCTACCAAATCCACTCCCAAGGCCCAGGGCTATAATAAAAGACACTTGCCAAAAGTGATGTGCACAGGGATTGAACCCTGCAATGTGAGTTTCTTAACCACACAGCCATACCTGTGCCAAAATACCTGCAGATTTACATCTACTTTGCTTTACTGTTTACAGTCATTGGACTGCGACCATGCTGGGGCACTGCCTGTACGATATTTTGCCAATCACTCCTGTCTGGTACATATTTTATTGATTTGTGGTTATTGAATATCTTGGTTTTGTTTCCATATAAGGGACACTGCTGGTCTGACTGCTTTACACACATGATGATGATGATATATACACATATGTACACAAACATACCCAATTTTCATGTACAGGCATGGCTGTATGGTAAGAAGCTTGCTTTCCAACCACATGGTTCTGGGTTCAGTCCCATTGCGTGGCACCTTGGGCAAGTGTCTTCCACTATGGCCTCAGGCTGACCAAAGCCTTGTGAGTGGATTTGATAAATGGAAACTGAAAGAAGCCTGTCGTATATATATATGTGTGTGTGTGTGTGTGTGTGTGTATTTGTGTGTCTGTGTTTGTTCCCCCACCATCACTTGACAACTGATGTTGGTGTGTTTACGTGCCTGTAACTTAGTGGTTTGGCAAAAGGGTCTGATAGAATAAGTACTAGGCTTACAAAGAATAAGTCCTGCTGTCGATTTGTTTGAGTAAAAAAAAAAAAAGAAAGGCGGTGCTCCAGCATGGCTGCAGTCAAATAAAAGAATAAGAGAAAGTCAGCCACAGGCAAGAATAGAAAACCCCTTGTTTTGAAATGAGCTTTGCCTGCCCCTGTTATGTGTGAGTATGCAGTGGCCCCGCAACAAAATTTGCTTGTGGGGTGCAAACCCAGGCCCAAATTTTTTAATGAAAAATGTTGATTTTTATCAATGTCAATATTAAAACAAATGCAGGTATAATAATATTTTTTTAATATATTGAGGGTTGACTGAAAATGTTCATAGGCAGGGGAAGACACTCTCATGGAATGGGACCAAATGAAGTTCATTTTTTAATGTAGTTCTTCTCTTATTGTCCACACACTTCCATAAGTAGTTGCAGTGTTTGGATCGCACTGGTCGAAGGAGCTATTCTGTTGGTCAAAATGGTCATCAACAGCAGATAAGATTTCATCATCACAGTGATGCTGGTGCCCAGCCGAGTGTTTTTCTATGTTGGGAAACAGATGATGACCAGATGGAACCAAATCACTAACATAAGGAGGGGTGATCAACCAGTTCGAAGCCAGTCATGCACAGCAACCATTGAGACTAAGGACTTGTGTGCTGAAGCATTATCCTAATGAAACAAGACCCTATTCATCGGTTTTTCTGGATGTTTGGTCTTTCTTTGTATGCAACCAAATTAGGCTTGGATAATGCTTAGATATTGGTGTCTAGTCTTGGGAGGTTCTGTGACAAATTCATAAGAGAAATGGAAAGAACACTGCGGTCAGGAAAAGTAAATAGGAAGAGGATTGGTGTGAAACAAAACCGAGACATGAATCTACACTCAGTTTGTGATGGTGAACTGATTTATGCACAAAGGAGTAGTGATACTTGAAACACTTGAGTAATGATACTTGAAACACTATGAAAGGAAATGTTGAGAGAGTATCATGTTGCACATCCTGGTATTTCGAGGATGGAAGCTTTAATGTGCAGCTACGAGTTCTGGCCAAAAATGGATGCAGAAATCGGAAATTTGGTGAAAGGATGTGAGGTGATATAAAAAGTATTGTTATTAAAAGAAATAAAGTGACACTCTCTTAGAAAAACAAATGAACAGAGCAAACCCCCAAAAGCGCTCTGTTTGGGACAGCTAGGATTTTGAGATTGGCACTTGGATGTCAGTGTTATTTTCATTTTTGTGTAATATAGATGACAATACCAAAGTAAGAAATCTCTACAGACTATGAATCCACAAATACTTTCCACTTTACAAGATTGAAGGACAACCCTGAATCACAAGACTAAGATATAAGAAATTCACAATCAAGCAAAGCAAATGTGTATTTGTAACATCAGCTGCCACCTGGAGACCCAAATCATTACGATTTATTTCTGTACAACTCCAACAGATCGGCTAAAGGCAGTGCTCCAGCATGGTCATAGTCAAATGACTGAAGCAAATAAAAGAATATACTTGTATATAGTCTGATTCTGTTTTAGTTCACTTCTGCTGCTAACACTCTAGAGAAAACCAAACCCATATTCATCGTCATAACTCCATGCTATGTCATTATTGCTAACCTCAAAGTATAACTGGTATATCAGTTACATCTCCTGAATAATAATAATAATAATAATAATAATAATAATAATAATAATGATAACATCGAAAAATAACTTGGGAATGAGAAACCAAGTTCGAAATTTCCCCAAGATACCTGATGAAGGCTGGAGGGTATATCAACTGAAATGTTGTGTTAACAACAAACAAGATGAGGACAAATATCCATCAAATGTAAATAATGTACATAATTCCTCATCTCTCACTTAAAATAGCTTTGCTGGGAAACCACATCATCTAAAGGAAATACCAAAGAGAAAAATGACTTCTAAGCTTTGAACAAGATTCAAATAACTTCCTGGTCTTCATTTTGGTGTATATTTGTAGGAAATAGGTTTTATCTAGCCTTGGAATGAATTGTAAAGCACTACTGTCCTAACTCAGTGATTCTCAACCATTGTTAACCTCTGGAAGCCACTGGTTCTTATTTTCCATGGGTGGACACTCAGAGCTGTTTGATGGTTTTAAAAAATCCTATCATAATTTTTAATTGAATATTAGGAATTATATTAAAAAAATCAAAATATTTGACGTATTGTAGAAGTATGGCCAGTTTATTGAAGAATAAATTTTTCCCGTTGCCAGTACCGTCTGACTGAGCGTGGCCGTTGCCAGTACCGCCTGACTGGCCTTCGTAGGATTTTCGAGCGAGATCGTTGCCAGTGCCCCTGGACTGGCTCTTGTGCGGGTGGCACATAAAATACACCATTTTGAGCGTGGCCGTTGCCAGTACCGCCTGAGTGGCCTTCATGCCGGTGGCACGTAAAAGCACCCACTACACTCTCTGAGTGGTTGGCGTTAGGAAGGGCATCCAGCTGTAGAAACTCTGCCAAATCAGATTGGAGCCTGGTGTAGCCATCCGGTTTCACCAGTCCTCAGTCAAATCGTCCAACCCATGCTAGCATCGAAAGCGGACGTTAAATGATAATGATGATGATGATGATGATGATCATATGGACTGCTAAAAGTAATATGGACCCCTAAAAGTAATATGGACCTCTAAAAGTAATATGAACCCTGGTTGAGAACCACTGGTCTAACTGCCAGGGACGAAAGGGTGAGAGGAAACGATTGTGTAGTTTACGTGTATTCACATATGAAACTTATGTACACACACACACACTCACAAAAGACATGCACAGATATACATGCATACACAAACACTCATACAGACAGACACACATACACACACACAAAGGCTCACACACATACACACATAAACACATGCACACACACAAACACATACATACACAAAGGCACATACTGTTTTGTTTGACATTACTTATATATATATATGTCACTTTCCTTGTCTTCATTGTAAACTAATAAAAAGAGGTTGTCTGTCAGTTTATCCTCTCCTTTTCTCTTCTTCTTCTTGTAACTCAGGCAGAGAGAGAGAGAGAGAGAGAGAGAAAGCATAAAACAGTTTTTCTAGACATTGTTTGTTTCTTTTGGATGATTGTATGAATTCCCGTGCGCAAAACATAGATTTGCAAACACTTTCTGAAGATTCCCAAAAAATAATAACCAGCGATGGGTCACGTGGGATGATAAAAGCAAAATTTCGCCGAAAAATGGCGAACATTGTGATGAGGGAAATAATTCTTTCCAAAGGAAAGGGAGAGAACTCTTGAATTATATTTGAAAGAATAATTATTCGTAATTTAAATGCAAGTTATTTAAGTCTGTTGACGCTTTTCCAAGTTGATGTAGCTTCTGTAATTTAGTTCGTTCGTTTTTCTTTCTAAACCCCGACAAACTTTAGAGGATAAAAAACGGATGAAGAATGTTATTGTAAGTCAGCTTTGATCCTCTCTTGAGGATTAACTGCTACATCTAGCAGATCAATGACAGAGGACATGGATTGACTTTATTTTCCAAATGAATTTTTGGGCTGTGTGATTGTAGAAACTCGCTTTGCAACCACGTGGTCCTGGGTTCAGTCCCACTGCGTGGCACCTTAGACAAATGTGTTCTACTATAGCCTCGGACCCCTAAATGCCTTGTGATTGCCTGCATGTCTCTGTGCCAGAGTTTCTGCCCACTATACCGTCCGACAAGTGATGTCGGTTTATTTACGTCCTCGTAACTGAGCGGTTCAGCTTAAGAGATCAATAAAATAAGTACCAAATTAAAATTTAAAAAAAAAAAAATCAGGCGTAGGAGTGGCTGTGTGGTAAGTAGCTTGCTTACCAACCACATGGTTCTGGGTTCAGTCCCACTGCGTGGCACCTTGGGCAAGTGTCTTCTACTATAGCCTCGGGCCGCCCAAAGCCTTGTGAGTGGATTTGGAAGACAGAAACCGAAAGAAGCCCGTCGTATATATATATGTATATATATATGTATGTGTGAGTATATGTTTGTGTGTTTGTGTTTGTCGCTCCAGCATCGCTTGACAACCGATGGTGGTGTGTTTACGTCCCGTAACTTAGCGGTTCGGCAAAATAGACCGATAGAATAAGTACTAGGCTTCCAAAGAATAAGTCCTGGGTTCTATGTGCTCGACTAAAGGCGGTGCTCCAGCATGGCCACAATCAAAATGACTGAAACAAGTAAAAGAGTAAAAGAGTAAAGAGAGTGGTGCCGCAGCATGGCTCCCGTCTATTGACTAAAGCAGTTAAGAATTGTTTTAAGCGCAATTCTCATTACTTTGTTCTCCTTATTCACAATAAAACAATCGCCTCAGTCATTCAATTAATCTCTTGAATGTATCATTGCTCAATTGTTGCAGACAACAGACGACTCAGTGTAAAACATTCTGGCAGTAAAACTTATTAATTCTGCTCAATGGAACATAAAGGCCGACGTAGTTATCTCCCTTTTTTGAAAGATTGCTTTCGTTTTTATTAACGTAGACGAAATGTTGTTCTTGTCAACGTGTGGCTCTGTTGAACATTGGGGGTTTATCAACGTTAGCCGTGTCCCAAAAGATTTATTTTGCGCCACGAGGAAACCGATAGTTCGAGATGGAATTTGAACTTATAACATCAAGAGTGAGGCTGATACCAGAAAATATCTCATCTGACAATTCCTCCAATCCACCACCATGGATTGTTATTTCATTGATTCCACAAGAATGAACAGCAAAATTGAAATGATGGGCGTTTTTACAATCGTGCCAGTTCGCCTGCAAAGTTATTTCGCTGAACTACTCTGCAATCATAAGAATAAAATTTGAAAGTTGGGTCTTCTATTGGCCTGTGCCTCAAACTTGGTACATGGAGTCAGTAAAAAATCGTCTCTTTTTCATTACTGTTCTGTATATTTGCAATTGAATCTCTTTTGAGTCTGGCGGATTGAAACGTTGAGAGCTGAATGTACTGGCTGTGAAAGTATTGCAGTTTCCTCTGTCTGTCTGTATACATATGCATGCATACGTATTGCTCGGTTATCCAAAAGTGTCTGCAGGATAATAACTCTCCATGAGACATGACTCTATCGCAAAAACTTCACAGCGCCATACAAAGGAATGACTGCTCTGACGGTCATGTCACAGGCACACCAGAACTGGAATGCATTCGCACCTATAAAAACACAAAGAATATTGGTAAAACAATTCGATAAGAACAGCAACACGGTGTAAACGCATGTTGTTCAATGGATCATAGAGCAAAAGACATGCATTATGGTAGAGATAAACTGCCCAGGAGATGTGACTCTTGCATGAAAAACTGTAGGGAAAGAAAACATGGAGAAGTGATGAGAAACCTGCTGCTTTTATATCCAGTCTATAGGTTCTCATTTGTATCGATTATCTTTGGCGCATTGGGCTACAGAACAACGGATCAGCTTAAAAACCTTGAGAAACGGGTTCTCCGAGAAAGAATGAACCAAACTAATCTGTGATCGCCAAACATTGTCAACGAGTAGTACAGATAAAATTTGGAAAACGTTCCGGAGATTCCCCATGCGAGTTCCCCCATGTTGAACATGTATGAAAATCGCACCATTCTCCAGGGAACCCTCTCCATGTGAAATTCCTGGGCCAAGCGTATGCTGAAATCCAGAGATACACATAGAGTGCATGGGCACAGAGTGACGTAATATACGTCTGCATGTTATATAATTGCTAACTGATTTTAAATTTTGGCACAGGGCCAATAATTTCGGAGGTGGGGGGCTGGGGTGGACTGGAGGGGGTAAGTTGATTACATCGACTCCAGTGTTCAACTGGTACCAATTTTATAGACCCCAAAAGGATGAAAAGCGCAGTCGACCTCGACGGAATTTGAACTCAGAACGTAAAGACAAACAAAGTGCCGCTGTTAAACAATTTGCCTTCCGTGCCAACGATTCTGTCGGTTTGCGATTTTAATTACTTATTGATACATCGTATGTACTGAAGAGAGTTTCTGAAGCAGAAGATAAAATTTATGTGACAAGGGAGATAAATCCGTACGTAATTATCAGGAGTTATCGTCCTTGTTTATTAAACAATCGGTAACTGTTGTATTTTAAAGGTTTAGAAATATACCAAAAGCTAACCAGGTTTATGATAAGTAACTACAGTTGGTGGACGATGAAGTAAAAACTATGAAGATACATACATACAGGCACACGCACATAAATACACACATGTACGTACATATATATATATATACATGCATATACATACACACGCATATATATGTATATACATATATGTATATATATGTATATATATCTTTGTATATCTATCTATCTATCTATCTATCTATCTATCTATGTATCTGTCTGTCTGTCTGTCTGTCTGTCTGTCTGTCTATCTATCTATATCTGTCTGTTTGTCTGTCTGTCTGCCTGCCTATCTATCTATCTATCTATCTATCTATCTATCTATCTATCTATCTATCTATCTATCTATCTATCTGTATATGAGTACAGTTGTCACGAAAGTGGTGGCGGGTGCTAGTGAGCACTAGCATTGTTGCTTATCGGTTTTAAATTGCGAATAACCTCCTTCATAATTTATATATTTATATATAACCGAAGTAAGCACATAAATATGAAACAAGGTGGAAAAAAATGAGTACTCAAATACCAGAGGTAGAGCAATATGCTGTATTAAAAGCAGCAGAAATATCACAAAAACTGTTACTCAGAGTTTCGTCCGATGAACGGGAATGTGAAACTCTGAGTAACAATTTTTGTGATATTTCTGTTGCTTTTAATAAAGTACATATATACTTTTACCTGCAAGGCAAATGTTGGTATGGGGAAGACGGCAAAAACTGCCGGTTTGCCCACCCAACACCCCGCCAAAACTACAGGGGTCGTAAGGAGATAAACCTACCTGAGGAGAGACAACAAACGTCTCCAAAGAAAAGAATTTACAAAAGAAGTTCGCTCTTCAGAGGTT
>NC_068987.1:90947481-90948452 GCF_001194135.2 Octopus bimaculoides
CCTCACCAACGCCCTATTCATGAAGCAAGTTGTACTCAGACCAACTAGAGCGAATAACATTTTGGATCTCTGCTTCATGAACAATATGGACATCATTCATGATGTGAAAGTGACGCCGACATTAGTCTCAGATCACAACATAATAGAGCTGTCTATGTTTGGGTCGAAAGTAACCAGAGACATACAGCCTAAAGGAAGCACCCAAAATCTCTCCAATCTGAACTTCCACAAAGCAGACTGGAAATCGATCCAAAAAGAGATCCTCAGACAGGACTGGCCGAAATATCTCTCCACACCAGACGTTGGCATGAAACTAGAATAGTTCATGTCTGTTGTGCAAGCCATATGCCAAGACCAAAACAAATAGGAACGAGAATCCAAGGGAGAGGAAGATCCTCATGAGACGACGGACGAAGGTTGCAAATCGACTCAACCAACATCCCAAAAGTAGCGAAAGGTCGCGCCTAAAAAGAACACTGATGGAGATTAAAATAAGGCTGCAACAGTCCTATGTGAGGAAGAAAGCAGACAAAGAAGCCTGGGTTATAAAAAACATTAAGTCAAACCCAAAGGCCTTCTTTCATTACGCGAAAGAAACAGCCTCAGTACGCTGCAAGACAGGACCCTCTTCCAAAAGGATGGCTCCCTCACAGACAGTCCAACCAGGATCAGTGAGGTACTGAATGACCAGTTCAAAAGTGTCTTTACCACCCCGTTGGAACACAGACAAGTGAACGAACCAGCGGACGTCTTTGACAAAACATAGTCTTTAAGAGAGAGTATTCTTACTAGTACAAATACATACATACATACAGACATGCAGACGTACACACACACACGCACACACGCATGCACACACATATATAGATACATACATATATACATACATACATACATACATACATACATAATATATATTACCAGCCGAAACTGCAAAGATGATCTGGAACTCGACTGAGGAAAGAAAACTC
>NC_068987.1:90948462-90950756 GCF_001194135.2 Octopus bimaculoides
CGTGGCATTCGATTATAAATAAATAAAAAATACACATTAAATACATGACATCATCAACGAGCGAAAAATACGTAAACACACGAGAGATAAGTAGAGGACAAAATACCAAAAGAAGATAACTCTTCATCAGTTGTGGGACTGTTTATTACTCCCCTTTTCATGCTTTTAACGAAAATATAAGGAACTTCGTAAGACAGCGGCATCTAGAAATTTTAGAAATATAAATTCATCGAGAGTTAGAGCTGCGAACGAACAAACGACAGAGTGGAAGTAAAGAATAAACAATCGATGAAGACAAACATTAAAGGCCGTTAAGCCAAGACGAATTGTAATGAGAAACGCCTGGGAGAAGTTTTGAAAGGATATAGAATAAATAGAAGAGAAAAAATGTCGGGAGACGAGAGAAATGACGTCCAGCTACGTGCACATCTGGTCCAGAAAAGACAGAGGCGAGAGAATAATGGCCACGCAGTCTTGTCCACAGTAAGTTCTTACATTTATTTATAGTTTCTGCGATTCCACACTCTGTTTTCTTTCTCTATAATCCTCTTTATTTCCTGTTTCTCGTCTCCTTCGCTAGCCCCTGTCTTTCTTCCGTTCCCTACTATCTTTTGTTCCTTCTCTCTTCTCCTCACTTTCTTTCTTTCCCTCATCCTCTCTCTTGTCCCCCTTCCCCTCTGCCTGTTGGTCACACATGATTACAGGCCATTATTCTCTCGCCTCTGTCTTTTCTGGACCAGACGTGCACCTCTCTTGGTAATCTGCCGGCCCAGTTTTTTCCCTTCATGGCAGAATTAATAGTCAAGACTATTTAAGCATTTTATCTGATCAAATTCATCCTATGGTTGCGGAACTGTTTCCGGGGGGAAACGCAATCTTTCAGGATGATAATGCACTAAATCACACAGCTAAAGTTGTTACTGAATAGCACGAGGACCATTCTAGTGAAGTTGAACACATATCTGGCACCACAGTCCCCAGATCTCAATATTATTGAACATTTATGATGCATTTTAGAAAAAACAAGTAAGGAGTTGATATCCTCCACCATCATCACTACAAGAACTGGAGATTGTTTTACTGAAGAATGAACAAAAATTCCTTTGGAAACAATTCAAACTTTGTACGTAGAATTCAAGCTGTAATTACTGCTAAAAGCGGTCCTACCCCATATCAAAATAAATTTGTTTGAAATTTTAAGGTGTTTCCATTATTTTGTCCAACTCCAGTATTTATAACGACTGAAACAAGTGAAAGACAAAAGATAAAAGAAGCCAGTAATTTTACGGGAGGGGGAGACCAGTGTTCAACTGGTATTTATCGACTCCGAAAGGATGAAAAGTAAAGTCGATTTCGGCGGAATTTGAACTCAGAACGTAAAGACAGAAGAGATGCCGTGAAGCATTTTGTCTGGTGTACTAACGATTCTGCCAGATTGCCTCCTTAGATTAAAGAATATTATTCTTACACAGCTTTATTCACTTACGTACGTTTCAAATGGTTTGAGGAACCGTTTCCGCACCGTACAATAGGTTACCTTATACCTTTTACTTATTTCAGCCTTTAGACTGCGGCTATGCTGGAGCACCGCCTTGAAGAATTTTAGTCGAATGAATCAAGCCTAGTACTTATTTTTTCTTTTTTTTAAAGCCTGGTACTTATTCTATCGGTCTTCTTTTGCCGAAGCGCAAAGTTACGGGTACGTAAACACACCAACAGCAGTCGTCAAGCGGTGGTGGTGGACAAATGCATCCACAAAGAAACACACACGCACGCCCCCCCCCACACACGACGGTCTTCTTTCAGTTTTCGTCTACCAAATCCACTCACAAGTCTTTAGGTGGCCCAAAGTGTCACGCACTGGGACTGAACCTAGGAGCACGTGGTTGGAAAGCAAGCAAAGTATCAAATAAGTATCATGGTCAAGTAGAGTTTAGCACGAGAAGAGGCGGGAGCAGTGTATAATAAACGTGTGTTCTATTCTCTTGTGCCACACGTATACGAATGTGTGCCTGCATGCGTATATGCGTGTCTTGTAGTGTAGTGGTTGGCATGTCGTTAGAATCCTGCAGACGAAATTATAACTATTTCTCGCCTTCGTGGCTGTGTGGTTAAGAAGTTTGCTTCCCATCCACATGGTTCCGGGTTCAGTCCCACTGCGTGGCACCTTGAGCAAAGTGTCTTCTACTATAGCCTTTGACCAACCAAAGCCTTGTGAGTGGATTTGGTAGACGGAAACTGAAAGAAGTTCGTCGTATGCACACACACACATACACACACACACGCACACACAC
>NC_068987.1:90954373-90956179 GCF_001194135.2 Octopus bimaculoides
GAGAGAGAGAGAGAGAGAGAGAGAGAGAGAGAGAGAGAGAGAGAGAGAGAGGGGGTGGAGAGAGACAAAGAATTAATAAAATTGCAGTGATGGCTTCATATTAAAGTATTTTAGTTTCCAACAGCTAGTTAAGGTCACATGGTTGTTTTTGATATCGTTTCGACATCAATTTTATTGGTAGATCCTCGTGGTGGAGCAGAAAAGATGCTGACGTCACTAAGAAGGCATTGTGCAGAATATGGTATTTCAGCGACACCACGTCTTTATACGTTGTAGGACAGGCAACCACTTCGACTGTGTCCGGTTAGATATGAATTTGTGTGATCAGCATGAGTGAAAGTAGGTTGTAAATACGATTTGTACTGTATTTTGCTTGGCCAGTTAGGCTGAGGGTGGTATATTCGAATTATTAGTGGCCAGTCGCTTGAAGTTCACGCACAGGGTGTACCTCTGATGGCAACAATAAGATAGGTAAGCTTTCTATTGATGGATACAGCGGTTTGGTGAAATATGTGTAGTTTCTCATGGGGGGAGTGGGCAATATACGAGCTCCAGGTGCATAAGGAGGGGCTGTGTAAAGGATGCTTCATGTGATCTTGGAGAAATCGTTTCGATGCTTCTAGAGCCTCCAGTTGTGATAGATATTTCCTTGCTACAAAATCTAAAGATGTGCCTGTATTGTATCTTTCCTTAGACTTATTGGCTGTTTGGCTGCAGTATTATCTCGTGATATTATTGTATCGTGTGAGGGGTGGCTCTATAGAGACCAATTTTTGAAAATGAAGATTTTGTTGGGCAGGTGGTAAGATTTCGATAGTTACAAGTTGGAGCAGGTGGTGAAGACTGAGTGGGTGCGTGTTAGCATCTGTTGTAGCGTGCATTGGTGGAAACGATATTATCTAAGCACGTGTAGCTAACCTTGAAGTTATGGGAATTAAAGAGTTTATGGTACGTATGGGTTTTTTGGAAATGCTTTCTAATTAGCGCCAGGAATCTTCTAATGATATTAGCGGAAACATCTAAATTGAATGGAAGATTAAACCAGATTATTTTTCTCTTTCTAACTCTCTTTACTAATTTAACAGAAAAGTTCGACTGTTTCAAACCTATACCCATTTGTGCAACGAACAAGAAGTCGAAGTACGATAAAAAGTTTCAAGGTGCCTCAGTTTTCAAATTGAGGAAAAAAGTAAAATACGATAACAATAAAGCTTTGTGAAAATAGTGCCATGCTGGAATACGAGCTCAGAAAACCGATTTAGTTTGCATATTTCTTCAGTTAAACAAAATGAAATAATGCCGTAATCAGCTCAAATGCATAAAAAAAAACTCTCAAAGCTTTTTCCAACAGCAAAATAATAAAATTAGAATTGCAGTTAAGCCTGGTCTGATAGTATTTAGGAGAACCTATTAATTAAAAAGACTCCACCTGAGAAAATATACGGCACGAATAAAAAAAAATGTTATTGCTTTTCCTTTCTGAAAGGACAAATTGAAGATAGAAGTAATATTCAGTTCGTAATTTTGGACGATATTATTTATTGTTCGGTAGATATTACAATGAATAGCAAAATAAAATTGCATCCTGCTTTTTTTTTTTTCGTTTTTAGCTTGGTTAATTCTTGAAGCAAAAACTGCCGCCGAATTGCTGTTGTATGAAGTCATGAAAAAGTTCTTTTTTTTTTTTTTTAAGGCGGCGAGCTGGCAGAAACGTTAGCGTGCCGAGCGAAATGCTTAGCGCTGTGTCGTTTGTCAGTACGTTCTGAGTTCAAATTCCGCCGAGGTCGACTTTGCTTTTCATCCTTT
>NC_068987.1:90957013-90958193 GCF_001194135.2 Octopus bimaculoides
CTTTATTACTATAGCAACAGACCTTTGTGGCGATAATTCCCTTTGCACGTTGATAGAATTAATATAATCCAAACTTGATTCTCACGAAAGGCATTTACCATCTTTTCTTTTAGCATATTTCTATGTTGCTGAAGAATTACTTTCTACATTGACCATTTGTTAAGAGAAACTTTCATCTGGTTCCACAGATCAACAATGTGAAGAGGTTCATACTTGGGAATATATAAATTAATTAATGAAGATAATGAGTCATTGAGAAGGCGGATCCTTCTTTCATCCATAAAATGGTTAGCGAGGAATAACCAATAACAGAGAACTCCTATCCAGTGAGATGTAGTGAGATTACATTTTCAAATGGAATTTTCTAGTTGAGACAAGCGCGATAACGGAATTACATGTTGTGTGCCAATATGTTGTTCATGAATTTTATTTGACATTTACGAGGTTCGATAAAAGATATTGGGTCTGTTGCTATGGTAACGGAGATAAAGTACGCAGAGTATATGCTGCGCATATACACTTGCTTACAACGTTCTTCGCTCAGTTTCGTTGTTTATGGCAATGCTTGGAAATAAAGTGTGTAGAGTGCGGTCGTCTCAAAAAGAAGATCAGGTTTCAGCTGTGCAGAATCTCTTTGATTGTTTCGAAAAGGATAGAAGCTTTTTGATGCTGGTCATAACAGGTGACGAATTGTTGGTCTGTGGCGATGACTCGGAAACCAAGGCTTGGAATGAACCGTACTTGAAAGGAATAAGGTTTCAAGACGTCGATGAAATCTAAGAGAATGCGACGAGGCTGCTGCTCGCTCTTCTCAAAAAGGGAGTTCCAAGAATGTTTCCATCGGTGGAAACGATACTGGATAAAGTGTGTGACTTTAGAAGGAAGGAAGCACTTCGAAGTAGTCCCCTTCCTTTTGGGGACGAATTCGAAGGAGATTAAACGCCGGATTGATATGTTTTGTACTTTTCTTTTTTTAGCACCAGCCCCGATAATCTTTGTTCAGATCTCGTTTGAGTCCCGTATTTAGTAAACTTGAAAAATATATTAGGCTGGCAACTAAATTCCCACATTTTTTAAAAAATTTAAATTTTTTAAAAGGTTTAATAAAAAAGTAACAACTAATTAATCAATAATGTATTCACCTTTGTTGCTTACAACTTCTTCCCAACGTTCAACAAGA
>NC_068987.1:90958730-90959527 GCF_001194135.2 Octopus bimaculoides
CAAGCAATTCCTAATGGATAATTCCTTCCCAGTTCCACCATACGCACAGCATCGTTTTACGCGGATGAAGATCTTGTTTCACGCGCGGTGTCGCTTGTTTACCGGGGCTAAGCCATTCCTTAAGCTGTTTCATATTGGTGTGCAGGCACAATTTTACGTTGCCAGTAACGATTCGGTAAAGAAATCGTTGCTTGTGTCCACGAGTTGAGCGGTGACGAGCAAGTAAACCAGCGGAGATCGTGGCTCGTTGATTTTTTTGTTGTTGTCACTTAAAGCAAGCGGAACTCATGCTCCATACTTCTGAACTTTTCTCATCGAGTGAAGATGCTTCTTTATAACAGTGTGGGAGCATTCCATTTTCTCTGCCAGTTCCCTTGTCATGCAAAAGTTGGTTTAATCGCTCTTCATCGAACTCAACTGGACGGCCAGAACGAGGTGCGTCTTTGAGGTCAAAATTTCCAATTTTTGAACTTGGCATACCAATCACGAGCGGTTCTTTCAGCTATGGCACACTCTCTAAACACAGCACAAATGTCGCGAGCAGTTTTTGCGGCCTTAGAACCTTGATAAAAAGCATACAGAAAGAGGTGTCGAAAATGCTCGCTTTTCTTAACTTGACATTCCATTTTGATGATCTGAAAATAAACAAAAATTAACTAAAATTAACTAGAAAAAACAAACAAAAAAAAAACCTAACAAAACAAAACAAAAAATCAAAATAGATTCCAAAATGATTCAAAAATAGAATTCTCGAAAAAAATAGATACCAAAATTTAAAAACGCAATAAATTAAAAAA
>NC_068987.1:90959537-90963748 GCF_001194135.2 Octopus bimaculoides
TGTTTGGGAGGAAGATTTCACGAATAATTTTTTTATAAGAGAGAGAGAGAGAGAGAGAGAGAGAGGGGGGAGACAAAGAAGGGTAGAGAGAAAGAGAGAGTGTGTGTGAGAGAGAAAGAGAGAGAAAGAGTGAGAGAGTGAGAGAGAGAAAGAGAAAGAATGAGAGAGAGAGAGAGAAAGAATGAGAAAGAGAGAGAGAGTGTGTTTGAGAGAAAGAGAGAGAAAGAACGAGAGAAATAATGAGAGAAAGACTGATAGAGAGAGTGTGAGAGAGAAAGAGAGAGAGAAAGAAGGATGAGAAAGAGAGAGTGAAAGAGTGTGTGTGAGAAAGAGAAAGAGAGTGAAAGTGTGAGAGAGTGAGGGTGAGAGAGAAAGAGAGTGAAAGAGTGAGAGAAAGAGCGAGAGAGAGAGTGTGTGTCTGTGTGTGTGAGAGAGAAAGAGTGAGAGATTGGTAGAGAGGGGTGAGAGACAACAAGCGAATTAGTGGGAAAATGTAGGACGAAAACTACGAATGCGGGCATAGAAAGAGGAAGTAGAAAAGTGTGAGAGAGAGAGAGAGAGAGAGAGAGAGTGTGTTTCTAAAGTAAACTTTAGTTATCTTCTTTAGTCGTGTACCGATGGTTCGACAAAGCAAGGCGCCACTGTTTTAACACGTTTGTTTGCTCGACAAATTGCTCGAGGTTCGAAGCTCTATTCTGGTATATCTCTGAAACAATTAAAACTTAGAAAGTCCAAACATTTTATTAACTAGCAGACAATAATTAGAATAATTAGAGCATTGGACAAAATTCCTTGCAGTATTTCTTCTTTTTTGTTTTTCTGTGTTCTAACTTGAAATTCTACCGAGGTCAGCTTTGCCGTTCATTGTTCCGGGGTCGATAAAATAAAGTGGTCCTCAAGCACTGGGGTTGAAGTAATCGAGTAACGACCCCTCCCCCACAAATTTCAGGTTTTGTCTGTTTATATCAGAAACAATTATTCAAATGATCGAAAAACTGGAGTCGTTAAAACATTCACGTACCTTTTACTTGTTTCAGTCATTAGATTGTGGCCATGCTGGGGCACCAACTTGTAGAATTCTAGTCGAATGAATCGACCACTGTACTTACTATTTTTTCTGAGGCTTCATACTATTTCTTTTGGCAAAATGCTAGATGAATACACCAACGCCGGTTGGCAAGCGGTAGTGGGGGTGACCCCCTCCCCACACACTGATGGTCTTCTTTCAGTTTCCGTCTACCAAATCCACTCACAAAGTTTTGGTTTATCCGAGGCTATAGTAGAAGACACTTGCTCAAGGTGCCACACAGTGGGACTGAATCTGGAACCATGTGGTTGGGAAGCAAGATTCTTAACACACAACTATGCCTGCGAAAATTTCGCATAGACATTAATTATTATTAATAACTAACAATATATTAATTATAGATATTAATTACATACCATAACACGATCCAATATATCATTCGCCTGGCGTTCTGCAGGTCATACGAAGATCATAATCAGTTTAGACGGAAAACGAAACGCAAGAGAAATACTTTCATAGTCATATGTTCATAACAATAAATTGAAAACCGGCACTCCGTCGGTTGCGACGACGAGGGTTCCAGTTGATCCGACCACTGGAACAGCTTGCTCGTGAAATTAACGTGCAAGTGGCTGAGCACTCCACAGACACTCGTCCTCTTTATGTAGTTCTCAGGGAGATTCAGTATGACACACAATGTGGCCTTTTGTATTACTGGTACGGTTCATTTTTGCTAGCTGAGTGAACTGGCATAACGTGAAAATAAAGTACCTTGCTCAAGGCCACAATTCGCCGCCGGATATCGAAATGACGACCTTAGATCATGGGCCGAATAGACTTAGCCACACGCTTTCACACAATATATTTAAGCTACTGCTAAGGCGGCGAGCTGGCAGAAACGTTAGCACACCGGGCGAAATGCTTAGTAGTATTTCGTCTGCTGTTACGTTCTGCGTTCAAATTCCTCCGAGGTCGACTTTGCCTTTCATCTTTTCGGGGTCGATAAGTTAAGTACCAGTTACGCACTGGGGTCGATGTAATCGGCTTAATCCCTTTGTCTATCCTTGTTTGTTCCCTCTATGTTTAGCCCCTTGTGGGCAATAAAGAAATAAGAAACGTTTGCACGCCGGGCGAAATGCTTAGTAGTATTTCGTCTGTCTTTACGTTCTGAGTTCAAATTCCGCCGAGGTCGACTTTGCCTTTCATCCTTTCGGAGGTCGATAAAATTAGTACCAGTTACGCACTGGCGTCTATGTAATTGACTTAAACCCTTCCCCCAAATTTGAAGCCTTGTGCTTCCAGTAGAAAGGATATTTAAGCTACTGTTGGTTAGAAAAGTAGCGTAAAAGGCATTCAGATATCGGTTCTTCATTGCTTCGCTTGTTACAGTCACAGCTGTGCCCCAGTATAGGGAACTGCCTACAAGATTTTCTTCAGTCGAGGATATTGGTCCCAGCACATATTTATGTGCGGCTCATTTTATTGATTCTTACTTGTCGAATAGCTAAGTTAACTTTGGCTGGAACTCGGCACATTCTTTTACATTGGTATACATACATTCATCGACACGTACGTAAGGCACAAGGCCAGCAACTTTTAGGGGAGGAGGTTAATCGAGTACATCAGCTCCATTTCTGCATTGGTACTTTGTTTCATCAACCTCGAAAGTATGAAAGGTAAAGGTAACCTGGGTTAGATTTGATCTCAGAATACAGAGCTCGGAAAGAAATACTGCAAGGCCATTTGTCGGACACTGTAATGTTTCTGCCAATTGAGAAAAATAAATGAACTTTGTTGATTAGTAGTTTTACAGATTCGTAGATACCAGAATAAATTCTCAAGCAATCTGTCGAGTAAAAAAATCAAAAAGAAAACAAGACAAAAAAAAAAAAAAGAACAACAGCCCGGAAACAAAACAAAAACGTTAAAACAGTGGTGCTTAGCTTTGCAGAAGCATGACAATGGCCAGGATCGAACTCAGAACGTGAAGAGGTGGAATAAATCTGTTTTATCCGACTCTTAAAGGATTCTGCCAATACACGACCAAGAAGATGATGTTGATGATGATGGTGATAATGATTTATAAAAATAATCATGATAATCACATTGATTTCTAGCTTTGTTCGAAGGCCTCTGAGTTTGGTGGAGGATGTAGTCGAAAAAAAAAAATAAATACAAAACCAAAAAATTCAACTGCCGTGCTTGATTGGTTCTCTCGTTAACGATCCTTGAATGACGCGAGGCAAAGTTGAAGCTGGACATTTTGTGATGAACAACAACGGAGACTGTCGGATGCCAAATACTGCAAAGAATGTTTTCCGCCGATCTATTGATTCTGCTGTTTGGCGCATTTAAATCAATAGCATTAACGATTGATTTTATTAGCCTCAAGAGTCGAAGATGTTGGTGCGGCACAAGTAGGAAAGAGAAACACAATTGGAAGATGGGGGTGGATGGGTGGAGTTGGAGGTGTTTATAAAATTGGAGAAGCTGCAACAACAACAATGACAACAGCGACAAGAAGTTAAAAATATCACTAAGAATAACAAAGACACGGCTGTGTGATTAAGAAGCTCCTGCTGCAATCAGAAGTGGTTTCGGATTCAATCTCAGAGAGCAGCACCTTCGGAGGGTGTCTTCTGACATAGCTCCAGGTCGACAAAAACTTTATGAGTGAATTTGGTGGACGGAAACTGTGTGGAAGCCTGTCGTATGTGTATATATGTATTCGTGTTCGTGTTTGTGTTTATCTCGCACCCTCACGATCGTAAGCTCGACGCTCTAACTACTGAGCCATGCGCCTTAACCCTTAAATTAACATTTAATACATGTGCTTAATCTTTAGTGGTTCGGCAAAAGACACTGATAGAATAAGTACTAGGCTTACAAAGAATAAATCCTGGGGTCGATTTGTTTGATTAAAGGCGGTGCTCCAGCATGTCCACAGTCACATGATTGAAACAAGTAAAAGAATAAAAAAAAACCATGCCATTCTAATCTCGAGTAACTCCGAGTATCTCTGCTAGTAAGTATGCAGGTGTGGCTGTGTGGTAAGTAGCTTGCTTTCCAACTACATAGTTCCGGGTTCAGTCCCGCTGCGTGGCACCTTGGGCAAGTATCTTCTACTATAAACTCGGGCCGACCTAAGCCTTGTGAGTGGATTTGGTAGACGGAAACTGAAAGA
>NC_068987.1:90964235-90965227 GCF_001194135.2 Octopus bimaculoides
GCCGATTTTCTCTTCCTCCGTTTTTCCATTCTTTGAACTTTCCGTCTTTCCGACGAAGGGCTCCGCCCGAAACGTCATACTCTCTCTCTTTCCTTTCCCGAGCGTCCAATAACACTATCCGTATCACGTCCTCACTTTGTTGTTTTTTTGAACCTATATATATATATATATATATATGTATGTGTGTGTATATGTTTGTGTGTCTCTGCTTGTCCTCACCAACATCACCGATGCTGGTGTGTTTACGTCCCCGTATCTTAGCGGTTCGGCAAAAGAGACCGATAGAATAAATATTATGCTTGCAAAGAATAAGTTTTGGGGTCGATTTGCTCGACTAAAGGCGGTGCTCCAGCATTGCCGCAGTCAAATAACTGAAACAAGTAAAAGAGTGCATCGATACCCTGGGGCCTATAATGCTGTCACGACAACCCTGATCCAGCTTCTACAGAATCCGAGGGTTTATATTCCACCGAGCACATTGCCACAATGGACATCTGACTGTATTTCAGACGCCAAATAAAACTGTCTTGTAACATTGGCACACAACTTTTTGGAGAGAAGGTGACTTCAATAATATCGGTCCCAAGACTCGACTGCTGCGTATTTCATCGATATCGGAAAGATGGAACATAACAGGCGGGATTTGAACGTGAAGCGCTGTCATTAAATACTGCAAGGCATTTTGTCCGTCGATCAAACGATACTGCCAATTCACAACCACAAGAAAATTAGACAAGGCATCGGAAATGTTTGAAAAGAACGAATCACTATAAATACAAAACAGAGGGGGCTACAAACACACGGGGAAAGAAGTCAGCAGAAAACGCCAAGAAAGAACAAAGAACGTTGAAATATATAAGACATAAAAAAAAGGATATAGGGCAGATATAGGATAAAATACGAAGGAAAATAAAAGATATCAAGCTGTACAGAATTATATATAAGATATGGAAATATGTAATTATATATAAAATAATATTATGTGTAATATA
>NC_068987.1:90968019-90970223 GCF_001194135.2 Octopus bimaculoides
ACAAAAGAAAAAAAAAAGGAAAAGACAAATATTGTTTGTGGCTTTCGTCATAGTGTTTTATGACCAGAATTGGCCCTCGAGTCTAAACAACAATAAAAATGCTGACTGTGGTTTAATCTCAATCGTTTCACGTCTGCTACAATAAAATAAAGCTATATTGCTATGTGTGCATATTCTCACATGTGCATACGCACACACACATGTATGCAGACTTCCTAAATACCAATCTTGAGGAATTAGGCTTCTCAAAACCAGAAAGGAAAAAACTAATTCGAGGACTACAGATCCAATCCATCACTGGAACTGTAAAAACCTGTAAAACTTTCCAAAAGTTTATCATTTAAATATATATAAGCATGTCTAGATATGTAACTATATGCATGAGAATACACACATAAAACAAAACATACAAATCTGCATACATACATTCAAACATACATACATACATACATACATATATGCATACATACATACATACATACATGCATACATACATACATACATACCCGAGAATATTACACCAGATTTAGGAAAATATGGCAGTCGGAACTTTCCTCTTACAACAAAACAATATCTCACAATGCATTTGCAGTACCCGTGCTGATCCCAATATTTGGGATACTTGATTGGTCTGTTGAGGAAATCCACTCCGTAGATATCAAAACCCGCAAAATCCTGACAACAACTGGGAACTTCCACAGAAACAGTGATGCTGACAGGCTCTACCTAACAAGAAATGGAGGTGGCAGAGGCCTGAGATCAGTGCCAACGGCCTTCGAATGCCGTATGGTATCACTCAGGCAGCACTTGCTGAACAACAGCAGCAAAAGTAAATATATAAATGCTGTGCTGAAAAGTGGAATGAGCAACATTGTACGAGTTAGCCGGGAACTCCTCAAGAAGTACTCTCTTCCTGATGATCTCCAATACAGCCCCAAAACAGCCGGGTCCTCTTACCCCACAGAAGACCTGGATGGAAAGCACTTGGCATACAAAAAAGACTATGCATAGGTAGCTTGCCCGGAAGCTTGATGAAGACTGTAGAATTGACACGAAGCGCAGCCTCTCTTGGACACAGAACCACTACATCACATCACACTTTGAAGGCAATGCGTTTGCAATCCAGGAACAGGAGATTGCCACAAAGTACCTGATGAACGAGACAGCGACGCTCTTGTAATCTCAAGGGGCAACCGCATCTGTAGGGTATGTCATGCTTCTGTGGAAGACATCACGCATGTGATTAGCAGCTGTCCTAAAATGCTGTCACGGTACTACCTCCTTATGCGGCACGATGTTGTTGCTAAAACAATTTACAATGCCATCAACAAAAAAGACTGTCCTGAAATAAACTTTAAAAATCCCTCTGTTATGGAATATATTCATGAACACTAATTCGAGGAATGTAAACATAACAGGCCGGATATTGTTATTTGGGACGGAGGGGCAAAGGTATGTACCATCATAGATGTCAGCTGCCCTGCAGAAATAAATATCTCTTTAAAAATTAAAGTAAAAGAGGATATCTATGGACAACTGCTTTCGAAACCTTCAGCTTCTATATCCAGACTATGAATTCATATTTATACCAATAATAATTGGAGCACTAGGTTTTGTTAGTAAATGCTTAAAGGAGTATTTTGATAAACTGAGATTTTCAGAAAGAGAAGTCGACTGGCTAATTCGGACATAACAAGTGCAATCTGTGAGTGGAACAGTAAAAATATGCAAGACTTTTCTCAAGTTTCAGATATGAATATGTTTGTGTTAACTACATCCCAAAGACGGAGCCTTGTATCTTTGTTGGAAATCGGCCCCTCCTCAGTGGAAGATTTATAATAAAAAATAGAAGAGACATAGAAGATGATGCAGGCAAGCGAGCAAGGAGAGACACACATCTTTGTGAATCAGGAGCCCTTTGAAGGGTAGACCATCACTACTTGGAGGCTGTTCTTAGAGCGGCTGGTTTCGGTTCCATCTTCCGCGGTTGGATCTCTGCCTTATACAGCGGCATCCGTTCGGTAGTTCACTTAAATGGTCATCTACCCAGACCATTTAACATCATGCGTTCGGTTCGTGAAGGATGCCCCCTCTCGTCGCTTCTGTATGTATTGACTCTTGAGCCACTACTGTGGAAGTTGGCGATGCTGAGGGGTATCCCACGAGAGCTGGGATGTGGGAGGAGCGTGTCTGCATACGCGGAC
>NC_068987.1:90971732-90972946 GCF_001194135.2 Octopus bimaculoides
ATGTGTTTATTCTCTCCATGCCTGAGGTTACCGTGGTCTTTTCCGTAGGCTTTTCTTTCCACGGATAAACCTAATCTTGCTTTTTACATTTAAAAAATTCTTCTGTGATACACGATCCCTTTTGATCTTTTTTCCCCCCTCGATCCCTTTTGATCGGAATTTTACTTTTTTTTTCTCATTTTGTTCCCTTTTTCTTTTTCATTTTCGAAAAGAAAAGCTCTACATTTGTATTTGTCCCCTGTGTTCAGCCCTTAGTGGCCAATAAAGAAAGTTATCTATCTATCTATCTATCTATCTATCTATCTATCTATCTATCTATCTATTATTAACACCAGCTCACGTATAATACATGTTCACCTTATTATTTTACCCATATATTTCTTCAGCATCTGTATTCATTATTCATTATTCTGTCATCAGTTTAACGCAACAGTAATAAAGATTTAAAGAAACGAACAAAAATCAACAAAAACTAAACAACGATGACAATAAGTAAATAAAAGAACGAAAGAAATCACTTTTACATCAAAAATATTACCAAACTCACTCGCAGCCATTCAACAACTTGGCCAACGCGAATAACCATTGAGTTCACACGCTTAATCAAATCTTTGCTAATTCATGCTATATATATATATGTATGTATGTGTGTGTGTATTTTGACACACACATACATATCGAGGTATCTATTTCATTTTATTCTTCTCTTTGAATGTGATTCCTTTGCGCATGTGCATCTGTGTGAAAATGTATTTACATGCGTATAGATGTGTGTATGAATGTGTGTTTGTGTACGAGAGAAAGATAAAGTTAGAGAGCATTTGTTTTTATTACGCTTCTTTTTACTCTTTCTTGTTTTTCTTTTCTCCTATCATCTCCTCACCACAGACATCCGCTCTCCCTGTCTCTAACTCACCACCAAACTCCAATGGAACACATGAATGCGCTTCCTGTCGGAATATCTATTATAAAATACTTTAGTTCAATTTTCTGTCACCAACAGAATGATTTCAAGAGGAAAAATTCCAAACATTGCATTCATACAGAAGATTGTCAGAGAAAATCTCCGATAATGATAATCTATTCTGCAAGAAAATCACGAAAACCTCGAAAAGCATTAAGGTAGAAATTTCAGATCCTACCGCATATACACGTTAAAAAAACATACACATACACACATATGCACGATTGTATGTGTATATATGCTCATATAT
>NC_068987.1:90975490-90976751 GCF_001194135.2 Octopus bimaculoides
TGTCTTGTCCTTGCGGACCCCCTGTGGTCCGCGGACCACAGTTTGAAAACCCCTGGATTAGAGGATTAACTGTAACCATGGAAGCGTCACGATGTCAGCTGTCTCCGGCATTCGTCCAGTCAGTTTTCTTTCATTATTCGACCAGCGGAAGGCGGCGAGCTGGCAGAATCGTTAGCACGCCGGGCGAAATGCTTATCGGCATTTCGTCCGTCTTTATGTTCTGAGTTCAAATTCCGCCGAGGTCGACTTTGCCTTTCATCCTTTCGGGGGTCGATAAATTAAGTACCAGTGAAACACTGGGGTCAATGTAATCGACCAGTCCCCTTCCCCCAAATTTTCAGGGCTTTGTGCCTAGAGTAGAAATAATTATTCGACCAGAGTTCTTGCTGTGACCACCCCTACTTCATCACAAGTATACCAATCCTATTAATTATATATGTTCAACTCACTGCATATATTTATCTCATTTTTTAGGACGGCAACTAATTTGACTACTAGTTTTGGCAGATCCAGATACAACCTCTACTGTAAACTCATTCTAACATTCGACTTAGCATCTTTTCTTTCATTGTTCAATCGACATTCCAGTTGTGACCATTCCATTTTCTTTTATAGATTCACATTATTTGATGCCATAAAAGACACACGAACAGACATACCCTATTTTCAGAGGTGTATGCTGTGTGGTAAGAAGTTTGTTTCTCAAACAAAAGGTTCTGGGTTCAGACCCACTGCGTGGAACCTTAGGCAAGTGTCCTCAACTATATAGTCACCGGCCGATCAAACCTTGTCAGTGGATTTAGTAGACGTAAACTGAAAGACCACCGTATACATACATGCATACATACATACATACATACATGAGAAGAATCTGGATAAACTGGGATTTTCGGAAAGAGAAGTCGACCGGCTAATTCGTACATTACAAGTGGAATCTGTGAGTGGAACAGTAAAAATATGCAAGACTTTTCTCAAGTTCCAAATGGAATTTGTCTATGTTAAACACATCCCAAAGATGCAGCCTAGTATCTTTGTTGGAAACTGGCTCCCTCCTCAGTGGAAGATTTATAATAATTAAAAAATAGAAGACACATACGCACACACACATATATGTATCTTTGTGTGTGTGTGTGTTTGTCCCTTACCACCGCTTGACAAATGGTATTTACTCTGTGGGTTCCTTTTTCCGAGCTGCTAAGGTACGGGAAAGTAAACAAAACAGCATCGGTTGTCAAGCACTAGTGGACACACACACATACAC
>NC_068987.1:90976761-90979170 GCF_001194135.2 Octopus bimaculoides
GGAAAGTAAACAAAACAGCATCGGTTGTCAAGCACTAGTGGACACACACACATACACACACACACGACGGGCTTCTACGCAGTGTCCGTCTTCCAAATTCATTCACAAGGCATTGGTCGTCCTCGGGTTATAGAAGACGCTTGCCCAAAATGCTGGCTGAGCTGAGGGACTGAACTCAGAACTACGTGGTCGCAAAGCGAACTTTTTACCACATAGCCATACAACATAGCCATGCCTGCGAGTATTTATTTATAAATTTATTTCTAAATATTTAGAAATTAAGACGATATTTGAGGGAAGATTGCGTTACTACTTCCAGAAAATCGAACGACAACGTAGAGGCGTATACTTGGTCACGTGATCGTCTAGCATTGTAAGTTAAAGAAGGCGTCCATTATTTTGCCAAAACCAAATGTATTGGAGAGCTTCAATGAGCTTAGAGCTATGAGAGAAGCCACCATAGAAGTGCAAATAACCTGACACCACTTTCTATTATATTACTGCAAGCAGCTGTCCAGAGTGGGACATGAAAATTAATATTTTCAGCAAATATATAGGCTCCAGCCATCAGCTCTAGTATTTCTGTACTTCTTCTACGATTACTTCTCGTCTGTCGTTCTAACTTGTTTTTTTTTTCTGTCTTTATTTATCGCCTGCTTTCTTTCATTTTTTTTCAATATATTATCAATTCCACTTCACCGTTGATCTTGCTGCTGTGTTACAAGGTCATGACTTACAATACACACACACACACACACTCACACACATACACAGACACACACACACATATGTATGTATGTATATGTATGTATGTATGTGTATATATATGTATGTGTGTATATATATATATATACATGTATATTTGTGTGCATGTATATATATGTATGTATGTATATATATATATATATATATATATTTATGTATGTTTGTATACACACACACACACACATATATATTTGTGTGTGAATTGTGTACCTTGTTTTCTTGTGCGTCTGAGCGACCAGATTATAGACTGTGTGTATGTGCACGTGATAATGTGTTTCTGTTGGCGGATTACTATGTGCAAAATTCTGTGTGTTTTTATTTTATAATAATGTCGATGAATGTATTTATATGTGTGGATGTATGTATTTATGTATCTATGTGTGTGCGTATGTATGTATGTATGTATGTATGTGTGTGTGTGTGTGTGTGTGTGTGTGTGCGTGTGTATGTATGTGTGTATGAAGAAACTGCAAATCAATGTAAGGAGCTGAGAAGAAATAGTTTTAGAAAGAGCAGAAGGACGGAAGCATGTAAGGGAAGGTTGTAAAACTTTTGAAGATGGCTGCCTTGAGCAGGAAAGCCGAAAGCGCTGGCTCCGGAATGGCTGTCATCAGAGCCTCAGTGAGAACATAAAGTGATGGAGGTGGGGAAACGTGTGGCCGTGTATCCGTTTCCAAGGCTGGGTGTGTCAACCATCTGAAGTCCCATGAAAGATCAACCGAATGTAAGGTCTTTCCACCGCTTGAGACCGATCGAATCGACGTGTGTGTCGTGTGTAAAAGGACTTGCAAGTCAGTTTCAGGTCAGAATATAAATATGTCGGTTACAGAAGGATCCTGCCTCACAAACTGATCCGATCGGTCCAGTGGAAGTTACAATTTCTGTCTGTCGCTCATGCTTCAAAACCATTCAGATCTGCAGTGGGACTGAATAGTCATCGGAGAGGTCATTGACGGAACGTCAGAAATGCTGTTGACAAAGGAGAAGCTCAAAGAGGCGGCAATCATTTGTGATGATGGAGCAATCACCATGTATGTATGTCTCTTCTGTATGTAACCATTTAAATTCTTCCTCTGAAGAAAGAGTTAGTTTCTAACAAAGATACAAACCTCCATCTTTGGAATGTAGATAACGAAAACAATGTCACATTTTAAACCTGAGAAAAATCTTGCATAGTTTTACCATTCCGCTTACAGATTGTATTTGTAATGTGCGAATCAGCTAGTTGATTTTTTTTTTCTGAAAATCCAACCAAATCCAGACTGACAGTTACGCATTTACTTACAAAACCAAGTTCAACAATTATTATTTGTATAAATGTAATTTGTAATCCGGATATAAAAGCTGGAGATTTCGAAGCGGTTGTCCACAGTTATCTTCCTTCTCTTTGATTTTCAAAGAGATATTCACATTAGCAGCACAGCTGACCTTTTGACGGTGCATACTTTTACTTGTCCGTCTCAAACAACAATATCCGGTCTGTTATGCTTACAATTTACAGATGGTTTGATGGGAATGTTCCACCAGTATTCCTTCTGCTGGTATTTGTGTACGCATCCAATAACAGAGGGATTCTCTGTATTTATTCCACGACAATTTTTTTTCCGAATGCCAGTGTATATTGTTTTTGCGACAACGTCATGT
>NC_068987.1:90981306-90981851 GCF_001194135.2 Octopus bimaculoides
CACCACCATTACACCTCCTAACACTATTAATACATTCAGCAATACAAACTCCATCCTTCATCTTGTCCACCACCAGCACCAACACAACCACTACAGTGATCATCGTCGCCATCGCAGTGGAGTGGTTAGTAATTTTGGCTTTATTCTCTAAGAATCGCAATGTGTCATTAAAAATCAGTTTGTCACAAAATTATAAAGGTATTTATCTAAAATTGATTTCCTATACATAGTCACAGATTTAAAATGGCATCGAAAAAAGAACAGCACTCACACACATACGCACGCGCACGCGCACGCACGCACGCTCGCACGCACGCATGTTCGAAAGAATTTGTTCACACACGCACCCACAACTGCAAGAAAAAAAAAACACATACATATACACATGCATACATTTACATATGGACATGCATACACACGAATACATATGCATACAGACGCAGATACATATATACACACACAGTCGCATATACAGAAACACATACGTGCATATATATATATATATATATATAAACATATATATACATATATATATATATATATAT
>NC_068987.1:90983010-90983838 GCF_001194135.2 Octopus bimaculoides
TGTATATATGGATATATATGCATATATATGTGTGTGTGTGTGTGTGTGTGTGTGTGTGTGTTGTGAAACTCATATATGCATACATATATAAACATGCTCGAATACTCACACAAACACACTCTCTCTCTCTCTCTCTCACACACACACACACACACACACACATATGCACGGATACACAGAGAAACAGAGACACAGAAAAATGTATATAGAATGGTAAATGAGTAGAAAAATCGAAGAAAAGCGAAAATAAATTTCCAGAAAGATTGACTGGAATTTAAATGTAGTTTTATCTGCTATGTCCTGCAGCATCGCAATGTATTCGCAAACATCTTTCACATACGAACACATTTCTAAGAGTATGTATATATATACACATATACATACATACCTACATACATACATATATATATATATATATATATATATATACGCATGAACACACACACACACACACATACGTAGTTTAAAACATGGCATTTAAGCACTAAATCGATGTAGAAAAAGAACAAGCTCTTTGAACCACGTATCCGCATTCCGGGCGTCTGCGTTATCGATTGCATCTCAGAGTACCTAACGTCTTCCGCAGTCAAAATATGCTATAAATGTTTTCTTAGGTATAAACTAAAACATCTGCCCAGACATATATCACATTTGTTTCTCATAGTTCGCCAGTCACTAACCCGCAGCAGAAAGTAATTCCACTGTCTAGCATAGTAAACTATCACACTGATAACATTTGAAAATTGCAATAGCGACCATCTTGTTATCTGCTAGCTTTTTTATTGCGACGATATATATATAAGTTACATATTTATATATACATATATA
>NC_068987.1:90983848-90985742 GCF_001194135.2 Octopus bimaculoides
TATATATATATATGTATATATAAATATGTAACTTATGTGCATATATATATATAAATTCTATCAAAGTTTATTTAGTAAATGCCCATATCAATAATCAAGCACATAAGCTGGCTTTCTTCCAGTGAAGTAACTTTCCATAAAACCAGGCTTAAGTACAACCAGGCACTCACTTGTAGACTATTCAAAAATGCAACACACAACTCACCGGATATAAATAACAACTCTCACATACCAAAGAAAATGACCTGGTTCAATACACCGTTTACCAAAAATGTCATAATTTGCACTGAACCAATTCCCTCTTTAATCAGTAAACACTTTTATAAAGACGACGCAGTTTACAAATTATTCACCAGGAAAAATGACAAAAGCTAATTTTCTGCAACCCATTCTATAAGGAAAACAAAAATAATTTCGTTGCATAACAGGAGAATCCTCGAACACAACACAAATAAAACAAACCAAAGAAATGATTGTTATTTCTAAAAAACAGAGTCGTATTCCATAGATAACCAAGCCATAAGTAACTGCATTGTGTACCGGGTCGCTACAACTGGTAATATTGTGTACTGTGTCGGTCTTAAAGTCATTTAATGGCAAACTATATCAGCATACGGGCACTTTCAAACGCTTACAAAGAAAATATAACACTGGTCTCGAAGTATATATGGCAAAATGAAAGACAAGGGGGAATTTGCAGACGGTAAAACTTGTCAGCTATGGAAACCAGATCAGTAACTCACAGCCTGATAAGATTAAATTATTCTTATTAAAACTGCATACGGTAAGTTTGGGAATATGCGTAAAGCTCGGTCGAGCTAGAACTAAATAAAGACGCACGAAGCGATGTTGAATGAAATAGCGTCATATTCAAACATTCGAGTGCATTCGGACGTGATTAGTCCTTCTGCTGCGGATTATAATGTTTTCATAATGTTTAAACGGAGAATGTTCTCCCGAGAATATCACCGCAGGGGACGATCTAATAACACCCGAATGCACTCGAACATGTTAAATATGACTTTACACGATTATATTTTACTCAACGCTGCTTTGCGAGACATTATATATACACACACACACACACGTATAAACATATTCGAATTCATAATTATCATTAGAAAGAAATTTCTTCGCGAGACTATCTTCTGTAATGTTATGAGAGTCACTCTTTTGAGTAGCGCTATATATTGGAGGATACTAAGAGTTATATTGTAGAGGCAAAGTGGTGATGGATTGAAAAATAGAAAAAGGTTGAGAATAATTGCTTTAGAAGAATCTTACCTGCCACAGAACGGCGTTTTACCTGAAGGAAATGCGTTTTCGACTGGCATAAACTTCTGTTGCTTACGAAAATATTAATCTTTGTTTCCTTGTTCCTGTTTGGTTTGAAGACAAGTTTCAGTTCCACCAAAGCACGCAGATTCTTCAATGCGATTAATCTATGTACAAAGGAAAGAGTCTCACCATAATCCTTCAGTGCCTAGGAAAACAGGCACTAATAGACATTTGTATGCGGAGATGGAATATGAAGTTAGTTTTTGATAGAGCTAGAATCACAGTCCCAACGTAGGCTTCGAACTATCACATTTGATGGCGGATGCGACGCACGTTTATCCAAAAATGTCAACCTCCCCACCCTGCACCCTGTATGCAAAGTTGGGATCCTTTAATGCATGAAAAACTATTTTTTCGTGAATAAATGGTGATGAATAAATTTTGATACATTTGATGTTTATACAAAATGATATTTTGGGGCGTTCAACCGCAACCTACGGAGTTATACACCTTAAGTCCAAATTAGGTTGGATGTGCGAATTAATATTTCTTACAAAGCTGCTTTTGGCCGCTAATAGCATATATATATATATATATATATATATATATATATATA
>NC_068987.1:90986570-90989070 GCF_001194135.2 Octopus bimaculoides
AAACACACGCACACACAAACACACACACACACACACATACGATGGACTTCTTTCAGTTTCCGTCTACTATATCCACTCACAAGGCTTTAGTATGTATATATATTGTTTCAGTAATTTGACTGCGGCCGTGCTGGAGCACCGCATTGACGGGGTTGATCGAACAAATCGACCATAGAACTTTTCCTTTAAAGTCTGGTGCTTATTGCTTCGATCACTTTTGCCGAACCGCTAAGTTGCGACAACGAAAACAAGCCAATACCGTTGTCAATCGGTGATGGGGCACAACCACACATAAAGATGTACGACAGGCTTCCTCACAATCTCACAAAACATCATTTAGTCCGTGAGCCGAATAATGCTTTGCGGAGACACTTGCCCAAGGTGCTGCGTAGCAGGACGGAATACTATGTTACGTAGTTGTAAAGAGAGCTTTTTAACCACACAGCCATTATGCTCGCCTTTACACACTTGTCTACATACATACATACATACATACATACATACATACATACATGCATGTATGCATGCATACATACATACAAAGATGGAGCCTTGTATCTTTGTTGGAAACCGGCTCTCTCCTCAGTGGAAGATTTATAATAATCAAAAAATAGAAGATACACACACGCACGCACGCACACACATGTATATATGCATAAAGACCCTCTTCGGTCATGAATGACCATGGGATTGCACCGAGAAAGTTCCCCTCCGAGGCTCAAATCCAAGCAAGGTTGTTTATGGGAGACCAGCAGTCGCCCATGCATACCACTCTCTTCTCTCCACGCCACAGGAAAAGCAAAGGGGCCGATACAGCTTGGCATTAGTGACGTCGCCACTCATTTCTACAGCTGAGGAAACTGGAGAAATGTGAAATAAAGTGTCTTGCTCATGAACACAACACACAGTTCGGTCTGAGGTTCGAACTCACTACCTCATAATTGTAAGCCCGACGTTTTAGCCCCTGAGCCATGCACCTTAACCTATCTTTAATAATAAATGCCAAAACGAATTTCTGTGTGGGAGTGTGTCACACTTTGACCTCTCTCTCACTATTCAATGATACTTCTACGATTCCTCATGATGGGGTGAGAGTAATAGTAGGCATAGAGATGATGAGGGCGGTAGTAGATTGACGGTTGTGATGGCAATGAGCTGTAGTTGTGATAGAGGCGGAGGCGACGGTGATGATGGTGGTGGTAGCCGAGGCGGTCAGGGATGACCGTGATAGTAAACGATGTAAAAGACAGTGGTGATGTTGGTGGAGGGGAAGACGACGAAGTCAAAGGTAGTGATGGTGGTGGCATCAGAAGCCTGAATGGTATGTGTGTATGGCAGTTGTGTTGGCGATGGTGGTGGTACTGGTGATGATGATGGTTGAAAACAATCAACTGAAAGAGAGAGAGAGAGAGAGAGAGAGAGAGATAGAGAGAGAGAGATAGAGAGAGAGAGAGAGAGAGAGAGAGAGAGAGAGAGAGAGAGAGAGAGAAAGAAAGAGGTTAGACAGAAAAAAAATTGTACTGACCCCTGAATGGAAAGACAAAAAATGTTGTTTATCATGCAGCTTTGCAATAAGTTCCAAGTCGACAAATTATATCATTGTTTTGGTGAAAATTGTTCATTGCTTGAAAAATATTGGTTAAGTTTAATTAAACAGAATAATTCTTTACCGGAAAGACAAGAGAGATAAGTCCGAAATCCCTATTGATTAAAAATCGAATGAACGCGTATAGTGGTGAGTTTTAAATTTTGAGTAAGGTGACATAACTCTGGACATGCTTCTTCCTGATTAGACTTCATCAGTGAAGTATAATCTTACATGTACTTGTCAGACTTTTATAATTACTGCAGGGATTAATAGGATTGTATTGACAAGCGTTCACCGATTAGGCAACTTAAAATAATCATACAGGAAAATTACACAGGGATGCCTTCAGCATAAACTACATATAAGTCAACCTGGGAGAAATATAGTCAATGAAATGACACCCTTTTTAATTGAATACAAACATTTAATCAATTTAAAATTACAATCGAAATGAGATAAATGATTAAATTGTTAAGTGTTTTAGCCAAGAAACTAAGGGAGATAATTCAGTTCCGAAATTGATTAAAAATTGAATGGAAGCGTTGTGTTGAGTGACTCCAATGTTTGGCAAGAACAGTGACGACTCTAGCGACTCTTCGCTACCAGTGCTACGTTGCTTCACTAATTACCAAATTGCCCGCCTCATTAAAATTGGCACACATCGACATATTGCCCCCCCGCCTCCACATACCCCCCTCCCCCGAAGTCTTGCTTTTACCTCCATTATGATTTGTGCGTCATGTTGTTCGTAATATATATTTGCTTACATCAACATCGCCATGTTGCCTAACATCAGTATATTTATTGTTTACAAGGTCGAGTTAACATCACAATCTTGCTTACAACAGCGTCGATTTTATCAGCCCACTGAAATCAAAGCAAGCCTCACTCACTCACTCAATCACTCACTCA
>NC_068987.1:90991109-90993215 GCF_001194135.2 Octopus bimaculoides
ATGGTTGTAGAGTATCAACTTTTACTTTACTGCATTTGACGATGCGTTCCTTAAAGTTTCTCGTTTGCGAATGACGCACAATGATAAACAGTTATTCCGTTATTGAATTGCACAAGGTACATTGATGAAAGTAAACAAGGCTATATACGTAAATTCTGCTGCATTTGGTTGAGCCGCTTGATGGTTTTTAAGCTCAGCTGTTGAGATATTAGGTCATCAAGTATGAAGTTTGTAGACAAGAAACAAAAGTTTGCTAATGTTTTATAAATACAAGGAATAGCTTTATTCATCAAAGTATGCACCCATATTGTCAATACACTTTTGCCATTTCAGCGGTAGCTTGTCCACCCCGGAGTCAATAAAATCTTGGAAGCCCTGTTGTACAGCATAGTCGGAATTAAATTTTTACCTATTAAAAAGTTATCCAAATTCTGGAAGAAATTTCATACTTGACGACCTAATATGAGGCACGATGTTCTTAGTGACTCTTGTAAGATTGATAAGAAACCAGGAAAGATCCATGACTATGTGGAAAGCAGCTAGGTTCATTCACAGGTTCTGTTTAATTTTTGTTTTACCAAGAACTCGGTTTTGTGTTTACAATATGGGACTGACTCTGACATTATCAAGAAGGTAGCTGCCATGCAATAACATTGCTATTATTTCTGTGATACAGAAATTGTATGTTTAGTTATTGAGAATATAAAGGTTCATTGCTAACAATGTCCGAAAACAATTAACGGTCGTTTATATTCTTGTCCTCCGAAAACCATACAGACATATTTAAACAAAACAGTATCATTTTAAAATAACACACAAAATCCGTTAGATTCACTTCAACATTCTCAAAGCGACGAAAATATTTTGACAAATTAAATTTAAATGTTGAAGTGAATCTAACGGATTTTGTGTGTTATTTTAAATGGCTTATAAACACCTTCCACGCTGCAATTGTTTTCGTTCCAGCACACGATCTCAGATCAGGTCACTTGCTATGCAAGTACATCTCCGTAGTATCATTTTATTTTAGTTTCTAAATGAGTATTTGGGCTGTTTGAGTCCGAGTTTGAAGGATTGGCAGTTAAACCGGTGTGATCTTTGGAGAAAAGGTTACCCCATAAAAGGACTTTGGTATGATAGAAAATAGAATTTACGCAACAACACTTGTTTAAGGAGTATATGTGAAAGGCGAAGCGGTCCTCTGTGAAATTTGAACTCAGCACGCAGAGTCGGAATACATACAGCTAAGCATCATGTTCTGTTCTTTAATGATTCCATCAACCCACTCTCATGGACTGATACTTTATTTATCGAACCTAAAATGATGAATGGTAAAATTATCCGTTGTAGAATTTGAACTCTAAACGCAAAGCGCTGGAGTAAATATCACAAGTGTTGAAGTGATTGAGCAGCGGACATTTTCGTCCGATGCTCTACCAACTCGGCACCTTTTAGAGATATTGGCGATTACATTATCTAATGTATCCCGTGTTTCCCCATGATGGTTGGAGTGCAATTTGGTTGTTATCTCCAGCAGGTCGTCCGACCTCGTCGCGGTACCTCTCGTTAGTTGCAGTGATGAGTATAATGGCGATGGTGGTGGTGGTAGTAGCGATAGGAGTGGTAGCTATAGTGATGGAAGTAGTGGAGTTGGTGGTGTTGGTGGTGGTGACAGTAACGGGATTTGTAGTATGGGGGATGGTGGTGATGGTGTTGGTGGAAGTCGCGGCGAGAACATTTAATTACAACCTATCTATCACATTTAGTGTCAGACTAACGATGATCTTGACCGTTGCCGTTTCCATGGAGACGTCAGCGAGATACTGTGACACTAACGACGACGGCCACTGCGAAGACTGCGACGACGACGGCGAGATGATGACGACGATGACGACGACGTCGACGATGATGAAGATGATGATGATGATGATGATGACCACGATGTTGTTGCTGCTGCTGTTCATAATGATAATGTGGATAGTCATGGTGGTAGTGGTGGTGGCTAAGAGGGTTTTAGCCACCACCGCCGCTGTCGTCGTCGTCGTCGTCGTAGTAGTAGTAGTAGTAGTAGTAGTAGTAGTGGTAGTAATACCACCACCACCACCA
>NC_068987.1:90993336-90996558 GCF_001194135.2 Octopus bimaculoides
ATCGTCATCATCATCATCGTCGTCGTCGTCGTCGTCGTTGTCGTCATCGTCATCGTCGTCGTTGTCGATGTTTCCCTTAGACTTCGTCATCTTTTCTACTACTACTACTACTACTACTACTACTACTACTACTACTACTACTACTACTACTGCTACTGCTACTGCTGCTGCTGCTGTTACTAAATTCAGTCTAACCTTGACCATCCTTTCTCTCTTCCAGACGCAGTGGAACAAACTACATAACATGTCCTTTGCTTTACGAAGCGGTGACTTGTTCTTTATAATCAATAGTACTCATTAGTAAGTCTAAACTAATAATTTACTTCATTAGTACATTTAAAAGCGATGAAAATCATTAAGTGGTCACGTGATGGACGTCAGTGATTAATTTTCACCTAGTATCAAAAGTCGGTTGTATATGAAGTCTACCAGCAGAAACTGTGTCATATATCGAAGCTGAATTATAACCACTCCAATCGCTCAAAAAGAGGAAAGCATATGGTATAACCCACCGTGCAGCAACAACATAAATACCAGTGTTTTAAACCCCACTTCCGTCGAAAACAGACAAACAAACGAAAAACAACAAAACAAACAAAAACAAAAAAAATTCCTCTTTTTAATTATCAAACACTTTCCGTGCAGTTACATATTTCAGTAGCTGTTGTACAAACACCTATTAAACAAAGAATCTAGTTATGCATTGGCAGGGTCATTTCGCCAGTAATAATGATAACACACGCACTGATTTCACATTACTTCTTTATTGTTAGTCAGGTGATTAATTATGTAACCAACTAACTAATCGATCGTTTGTTTAATGTGCTGGTTAAACAATCAGTCGGTTGTTTGTTATGTCAAAGTTCTTTCGTTTCTTCAATGACACGCCTTCTCTCCTCAAGGTCTGCCCTGAGTCTGTGAAACGAACGATCGATTAGTTAGTTGGTTAGATATTTAACCAATTGACTAACAATAATGCAATGATATTGAACCAGTGGATGTGTTATTACTATTGGCATAACGACCCTCTCAAGATAAAACAAAATTTCTTTAAACACAATTCCACAACAATATTCTTGCAAACCAAATACAAACAAGGATTCAGCTTCATGAGAAACATTCTTAGCGTCACAAAGAGTGACACCGTAGATACTCAACGGTGACATCAGTATCTAGAACAGCTTCTATGCAACTGAGACAGTATGGAGATCCGCCTCCTGAAAGTAAACACTTAGAATGAAACATTATATAACGCATCAACCTGTTCTTTAATAATATTTCTTGCGACAAAGAGCTGATACCAAACGCCCCGAAAACCACAATCACCAGTAGAACAGAACTAGTTCCATCTGCAACACACTACGGCACTATTTAAATAAATTTGAAATTCAAAGAACGAAATCACGGAAAATGAAAGAGTGAACAATTACAAATAATACTCACCAAATTATTCACATAACTCTAAGTGTTTAGGAACAGACACATATTTGGCATAATCTGTCTTACAGAGAAAGACCAGATAATCAGCCAACATGTAACAATTCTAGACCAAAAATCCGAGCATATTTCAACTTACCGGCATATATCAATGTTCTTATTGATGAATTTTCAAAGCAGAATCCCTCGTAATGATTCATGAAAAGGATTCAGTATATTCGACTTGTAAAATGCATCCAACAATTATCCTAATTATCGTATTAATAATTGGATTAATTGATGAGTACAGCTGTAGAATCGATTACAGGTAGCAGTTGGGTATGAGGTAATAATCTTGTTAAGCAGTATACAGGTTTAACAGGATTAACACATTTCTAACATATTGAGTACCTTTGTGTTTTGTAAAAAAAAACAACCAATAACCATATTATATGTGTGTATACATACATTCACGCGCACGCACACACACATACATACACAATGCATATAAAGAAATGAACAAAATGAACTAATCGCCAACAAACCTTAAATAAAATCTTATGTAGAAATAAAATGCAAATGTTTGATAAAAATCTCGATAAATATAAATATAAAAACGCCCCAATAATATATAAAAAGTCTCATATTTCGTTCTGCTTAAAGATTTGTTTGTTTTTGTTTCAGTTCTATTCGGTTTCTACAATTTTGTTATCTTATTTGAATGAAAAAGTTAGGACTTCAGCTAAATGCAAGCTTTTTAATCTTCTCATTTCAGTGAGAGGCAAAGCATGCCAAACAATATCACAAGTTGGCATTTCGTTTTTTATTTTTTCTCTCTCTCTTTTTTTTCCTACAAAATGTAGTTAGCTCAATGGTGCCACTCGAATAAACATACCTACTTCCGGTTACCCATCTGGCGTATTCAATAGATATGTATACATACTTACACACATAAACATACACACACACACACACACACATATATATTATATATTATATGATATATATATTAGATATATTATGTTATATATATATAACCATATCTACAGACATATATGTATAATGTACATATATATGTATAAATATACAATGTATAACGTGTGCGTGTATATATATATATATATATATATATATATATATATATATATCTATATATATATATGTATATACACGCATCCGTACACACAAGCACGCACACACATAAATGCATACATACACACACACATATATTTGTTCTAATCAGTTTCATATTTTTCTTTTTGTTTTCCTCCCTATTCAAAATGGCGGATGTATTTTAATGGACTCTAAACATGTGCAATGCAAAAGATGCATTACCATTATTTTCTAGTGCAATTTTAATGCACACACACACACATACACACACACAGAGGTAAAAACAAAATCATTATTGATAGTAAAGAAAAGCGAGAAAAGTAAGCTAAAACGAACGAGTAAATATTAATACATAGAAGCATAAGGATAACACAGGCATAAATAGAGATGTTGATAGATATTGAGATAAATATAATATACATATAAATTATAAATACATGAAAATTCGCTTTGTATGTTGTTAAAGTCCAAAGAGATTTTTTTCGAGATAATTGAGACTGTTTATTTCCTTATATATCTCACATATAAACAAACTCTCGCCTCGTTTGTGTGTGTGTGTGTGTGTGTGTATGTGTGTGTGCGTGCATAGACACATAGATATAAATACATATACATATGTATATATATGTATATTATAAACGTAAACTTCATCGTGTATATATATATACATATCTAGATAATTATATATATATA
>NC_068987.1:90996865-91001044 GCF_001194135.2 Octopus bimaculoides
CACACACACACACACACACACACACACACACACACACACACACACACACACACACACACCCTCTGTCTCCCTCTCTTTACCCACTCATGTATTAATACACGCATATACGTACTAAGTAGTCTTATAAACACTTACGTAAACATCTATTAAACCAGCGTAAGTACGTACACAAAATTCACATGTACACACACACACACGCACAAACACACACGCATACACACACGCACGCACACGCACATACAAACATGTATATCCACATGCGTATCCACACACATGCGTATATATGAGTAAAGATTTTAGCGTTATTACTATGAAATGAAAGTGCATTGTTGAACCGACTAACGATGGTGAACATGGAGAGATGTCAGAGCGGCGAACTAAATGTCTTATGGAAAATATATGTGCTTGCTTGCATGTATGTATATATGTATATCATTATTCAGTTTATTTCAAGATTTCTTGCCAATAGAGAAAGAACCGGTTTCTAACCTAGATTCAAGTCTCCTTCATTGGAATTTCAACATCAACAACAGGGTATTTTTCTATGTATGTATGTATGTTTGTATGTATGTACGTACGGATTTGTATGTTTTATGTATGTATTCTCATGCATATATTTGCATATCTAGATATGCTCATATATATTTAAATGATAAACATCTGGAAAGTTTTACAGATCTTTACAGTTCCATTGATGTATGTATGTATGTATGTAGGCGCAGGCGTGTCTTTGTGGTAAGATGTTTGCTTTTCAGGCACATGGTATCGAGTTCCGACCCAGTGTGTGACACCTTGAGCAAGTATCTTCATTTGCATCCTCGGGCCGACCAAATCCTTGTAGATTTGGTAGACGGAAACTAAAAGAAACCTGTCGTACACACACACACACACACACACACACACACACACACACACACACACTGTCACAAACACACACGTATATATTTTTTATTAATATTTAGCGGAAGTAACAGAGCGGCTGAAGGTCCGAGAGTTTCATGCGTTGGCACTTGATAAGTACAAAACCATCCTCCCAGGTTTCTTTACCGTTTTTGTGAATTTTAAAATGCACTTTATCTTCGAAAGGTTTTGTTGCTTTTCTGTATTTCCTTCAAATATATTTTTTCCTTGCAAGATCGATTTTATTTTTCGCGCGAACAATTAACTCTGCCGGAGACTTTCCTGAACTGGTATTCGGATTGGGGGTTACTCTATATACCGTCAAGAATTTCGTTAGCGCTTCGTCATTACCTACGTCATTCCCTGCTCTTTTTTTAATGCTCACTTGAAAGTATCAACGAATCTTTCTTCCTGTCCGTTTGACCTCGGGTAGTAGGGCGGGGTAAAAATATGCTTTATCGCGTGTATTTTGCCAAAAATTTTGAATTCACTCCCCGTAAATTTGTGTTCCATTATCTGATACCAACGTGTCTGGAACAGCGTATCGGGAAAATAATTCATATAGGAACTTTATCGTTGTCTTTGCGGTTGGTTTATTGGACCTGCGTACCTCTGGCCACTTTGTACCACTATCAACAACGATTAGATAGTATACGCCATTCACCGGTCTACCGTTGTCGATATGTACCCTGGACCACGGCTGTCTATCTCAGACCACGATTGGTATTTCACCGGTGGTACTTTGGCTGCTAGCGCACAATCTCTACATGATTTTACACAATATTCAATGTCCTGGTCCATTGTCAGCCAATATACATATCTCTTCATTAGGGCTTTCATTCTCGACATTCTTGGGTGTCCACTGTGGAATTTCCTGCAATCTTCGTTTCTGTAATGCAGTTGGTACTACTGCTCTTTGCCCGTACATTAAAACATTGTCGCATAGCGAAAAATTATTCGAATTTGTATTTTTATTTTGCTTATTTTCTAACATTTCTTTCATTCTTGTAATGTGATTATCGTCTGCGGATACCATTCTTATATCGTGCGCTGTCACTGGCAGTTCGTGAATAACATTACACATAACGTTTGTGATTAATTTTTTCTTCAATTCAGCTGCTGAGTACTTTTCACTGGTGGGGCAGCCATTTAATTTTTCAAAGTACCGACTTAATAGGAGATTCCATAAATCACATAACTCCAACCAGTCGGTACCAAACAGATTGGTTGCGTTGTTTACGACGAAAACTTTCGCCTTGCAAGTTTTTCCTCGGAATGTGACATCATTCCACATTTCGCCGACAAAGTGTAGTTTGTCACCCGTCATGCCACGTGCAGTTTTCGCTGTTTTTCTTAACATAGGTTTCCCTATTTTCGTCCACATTTCGGTGTTAATGACTGAAATGTCACAATCAGTATCCAGTTGTAATTTTATGTTTACTCCGTTTACTTTTACGTGTACAAATTTCCTTATTTGGGAATCGATTTTACTTTCTGCTGAGAGCACTTGAGAATTTTTTACATTTGTCCTACCGATGCATCGCGCGTACGCGGCGCCCCGTGTCGCGAGCGGTCGGGGGTTACAGTTTGACAACTGTAACATTTTTAGTTTTTAAAAGGATCATCTTTACTGAAATGTAGGCCGCCACATCCGTAACATGGATTAGCCTAGCAAGCTTCTTTGGTTATACTTTTTCGGTCGACATATTTGTACTTTAGTGAAATCCTTTTCTTGAATTTTTCTATCATCGTGTTTCAGGTTTACCATCCTTTCACACTCTTCTGCAACAGTCTCTAGGGTTAAATCTTGGTTCGCTTGTTCAAGTTTTGAAAGAACTCTTGCCCGTATTTCTGTATTTTCATTTGCTGTAAGGCCTTGTACAAAAACGACGCATTTAAACATCTCAGGAGTATGTTCTTTAAGTTTAAAACTTTCACAAATTCTGTTGACTGTTCCAGCATAAGTAATAAAGTTATCATCCTCTTTTTTAGTTAGATTCCAACACTCCATTTGAGTGTTAAATGGAGAAGTTTTATCATCGAACATATTAGACAGTAATTTGATTGTTTCCTGAAAACAAATTTCACTAGACTTTTTGGGCAACACAAAATTACAGCATCGTTCATGCTCAGACGGCGCTAATTTGCGTAATAATAACCTTACGTTTTCTTCGTACGACCATGTTTTGCAATCTTCCTTAAAAATCCCCTCGTGCCTTCTGTAGTATGCTGCCAAAGGTATACTCTCCTCTGGGTTATAACTGAATTCTGTTATGGAGTTCGATACGCCGTCTGGCGAAAACGAACTTACTGCATTTTCGTACTTCTTTGTGTATAGCTCCAATAATTGTTGTTGTTGTAGTTGTTGCTGTACTAGTTGCTTCTGCAACTCCTGTTGCTGTTCTTGTTGTTACTTTAGCAGTTGTATTATAGGAGCTAATGGGTCTTCCATCATTTAACAAGTTGTATCACGAACAAATTGTTAAATAACCTATGTGAGCTTCGAAACCCTCATCGCCAGATGTTGTATCCTCCATCTCTAAATATCGTGGTATCGCCATGATATTGTGACGGATGGTTTAAATACACTGTACCAGTGTTGTAACAGTAAACAAGATAACGATGCAGTTGTAATAACAATGTAACGATCCAACAATCTCTTCACGAACCAACAGCCAATATTCCAAACGAACCGACACCTTCCGACACCTTCCGACTCAACCTAAACTTTGCTCCGACCGCTACTATTTATAATCGCTCGGTCTAGTCTATTTCTGGTAAGGGGGCGTCGTGACTCTCATCACAACAATTATAAATGTTATTGCTTGTGTTACCTCATTTAGGCCGGATTTGTGTATCTAGACCTGAGATTATTTTTTATTTATATATGAAGTACCACTTAGGTGAAAATATTGACCATGTAAAGTCAACCGTTCGTAGCTCTTCACCATGGATGACACGCTGTTTGTTCTCTTTGTTTCTGCTTTAGGCTCAGGCTAAAAGTGCATGAAATATAAATCAGTTTGCTCCAAATACATATCAGAGTCAATCAGGGCAGAACTTTTCGTCAGATGGAAAGCTTTCGGGCAACATAAATGACCGATTTCTTACATTTCTCCCTGACCTTCAATAATAGCCTCCCGTCGACCCCTCTTTTAGCCTTTTAGTCATTGGTTGTCAGACTTAATGGCGGGAAAATACGTTGTGTCGTTTTTTTCTCAAATTTCTCGTATTACAGCTTGCAGAGCCGCTGCCACCACTACCACCACCACCACCACC
>NC_068987.1:91002345-91005621 GCF_001194135.2 Octopus bimaculoides
CTATCACCGGCAGCAGCACCCACATCACTATCCTCCTCCTCCTCATCATCGTCATTATCATCATCACCATCGTCATCATCTTCATCATCGTCATCGTCATCATCATCACCATCGTCATCACCATCGTCTTCATCTTCATCATCGTCATCGTCATCATCATCACCATCGTCATCATCATCGTCATCATCTTCATCATCGTCATCGTCATCATCATCACTATCGTCATCATCTTCATCATCATTACCATCATCATTGTCACCACCACCATCATCATCACTAACCACAACTACTACCCTAAACACCATCTCCCACCCACCGATGCTACTGTCAGCGTCGTTGTTATCATCGTCATCATCATCATCATCATCATTGTCACTATTAGAAAAAAAGATTACCACCTGTAATCAAGAACAACAATGATGACGACAATAATAATAAGAACAAGAACAACAAGAACAACAACAACGTCCTTGAAATGATTTTCATGCACAGAATTTCGAAATGTCGTGATTTCCTCCTCTTTTTTTTATTCCTCTTTTCTTCTTTGACCCATTGGAAGAAACAACAACAACAACATACTATTAACATGTTAGAGAGAAAAAAACACTTGTCAATAAAGAAATAAAAAAAGAAGAAATAATCTCTCTTCCCCCTCTCTTTTTCTTTCTCGCAAACCTCTCCCTTTGCCTGGTTCATCATCGTCATCATCATCACCATTGATAGCAGCAATAGTTGTAACTTTAAAGTTAAAGGAATATAAATAATAATAATAATAATAACAACAACACCACCAACAACAATGATGATTGTAGTATTAATAGACGCATACAATCTTCTTAAATGCGAGAAAGCTCGACTGTGGAACATGAAGAAGGTGAAGATGGCGCTAATTATTGTTGGGTCCTTTGGGACAATATCGGGAGGCATCGAGAAGGATACAAAGCTAATGAGAATTGAGCGCCCAGTAGAGCTGTTACAAAAGGTTTTGCCTCCATGGCGTAGCTTGAATATCCAGGAAGGTGTTAGTTGAAAAGGAACAGATAGCGTGGTACCGAAGGCTGCTGGCAGCAAGCCCGCTAAGCATACAAGACTCCAGGTGTTCCAACAAAATCAGAATTAAAATCAATAACAATGATAATAATAATAATAATAATAATAATAATAATAATAATAATAATGATAATGATAATAATGTTAATAATAATAGTAATAATAATGATAATAATGTACGCCACTAGCCCAGAAGGAATATAAGAGACGCCACGATAGTGTAGTGAATAGCTGACACTGTAGTACATCTCCAGCGTTAGAAGCTGTTCAAAGGCAATAATAATAATAATAATAATAATAATAATAATAATAATAATAATAATAATAATAATAATAATGATGATGATGATGATGATGATGATGATTATGATGATGATGATGATGGTGGTGGTGGTGGTGGTGGTGGTGATGATGATGATGATGATGATGATGATAACAAGTGAATAAAAAAAGGAAGAACATGTATGATATTCGATACAGCATGCCCCGGTGACAAAAGGATCAATGTGAAAGAAAAACAAAACAAAACAAAACAAAACAACTATGATGATTTGAAGAGGGAAATACGAAGGTTGTGGTCAATGAAAATAGTGGATGTGATACTAACAGTAATTGGTGCGCTTGGAAGTGTCAGCACTCAGCTACCAACATGGCTGAAGAAGATCGGTGCAAGTGTGAAGGTAGAATACTTTCAAAAATCAGCATTGGCTGGAACTACGAGAATTCTTCGCTGGGTTCTTGAAGCATGACCAGTAAACAAGTGTCACCTTAGTCTGGTGGCTGTGAACAGCTGATACTTTCCATCTTAGCCGGCAAATAAGTTGTGAACTTTCATATAATAATAATAATAATAATAATAATAATAATAATAATAATAATAATAATACCCAGTAGTGCAATTTTTTTTTTTTTATATATATAACATACAGAAAATTGCACTACTGGGTACTGCACACATTCTACGCAAAACACTTTCAATACAGTAAACATAAGAGCACCACAGCAAACCACAGCACATACCCAAGGCGCACAGAGCTGCGCTCGGTAGTGAAGTGAAAGCACGTTATAAAAATAAAACTACTGAATAATAATAATAATAATAATAATAATTATTATTATTATTATTGATATACCTGGTGATGCACGCATAGGTTACAAAGAGCTGGAAAAGGTGGACAAATACAAATTACTAAAAGACGAGATTGCAAGAATGTGGGCCATGAAGAGTGTAACTGTTATCCCAGTAGTTGTTGGGGCAGTGGGAGCACTAACGACTCAGTTCGAGAAATATGTCGGAGAAATTGGAATTGATATGAGGGCATGTCAAGCCCCAAAACGGCTTTATTGGGGACAACTAGGATTGGTACTTGGGTGTTGAGTATCTTCAACGATAAGTTAGCATCCAGGTACCAAAGCTTGGAATTTGCAGAAAGAGACCCTTGTGAGACCTCCAACAACAGGTTGCTGGCCGAAGAATCAACCAGAGTGAATAAGACAGAGCGTTCTGAAAAATATAATATAGCAGTTCCCTATATTGTGACTGTAACAAGCGAAGCAATGAAGAGCCGATATCTGAATGCCTTTCCCGTTACTTTTATAACCAACGGTAGCTAAAATATCCTTTCTACTGGAAGCACAAGGCCTCGAACTTGGGGAAGAGATTAATTTGATCACATCGATACCACTGCGTAACTGGTACTTATTTAATCGACCTCCGAAAGGATGGAAGGCAAAGCCGACCTCAGCGGAATTTGAACTCGGATCGTAGCGACGGGCTTTTCTTTTCTGCTCTAGGCACAAGGCCTGAAATTTTGGGGGAGAGGGTCAGTTGATTAGATCGACCTCAGTACGTAACTGGTACTTAATTTATCGACCCCGAAAGGATGAAAAGCAAAGTTGACCTCGGCGGAATTTGAACTCAGAACGTAGCGGCAGATGAAATATCACTAAGCATTTGGTCCGGCGTGTTAACGATTGTGCCAGCTCACCGCCTTAGGAGCAGTAGTCATAAAAATAATAATAAACGAAGCAGTATCAACAATAACATCGTCTTGAAATGAGAAGATTAACTCTTCCTTTTATCAAACAGAATATATCGCCTTTGTATAGAAAAAGGCATATACAAGCGCGCATCTACGGGCACACGTATCTCTCATAAATGGACACACACACACACACACGCATACACACGCGCGCGCACACACACACACACACACACACACACAC
>NC_068987.1:91006126-91007202 GCF_001194135.2 Octopus bimaculoides
TCTGTCTGTCTGTCTGTCTGTCTGTCTGTCTGTCTGTCTGTCTGTCTGTCTGTCTGTCTGTCTGTCTGTCTATCTATCTATCTATCTATCTACATATATTTGAAATTAACAGAAAAACAAACTGGTGTATTAGTTTAACGCTCGGGAAGACAGCGTTCCTTGACTTCATGACTTGTAGAATGACTCTGAGAACGGCGGTCTATTACTATTGCTAAGATAATGGTTGACAACAACAGTAATATCCCGTTTGAATAACTTTTGAATTGGTGGAGATGAGCAACGCCAGTCGCACTGGTCACGAAAGCTCCTCTCACGACCATAATCATATCAGTCCGTTGTAATTTCCTTCTCCTGCTGCCTGTCTCATGTATCGTAGGGGATGCTCCTGAAATCATAATGTGTGTGTGTGTGTCGCTCCCTGACAAGCTGAGATCCACGTCGTTAGTTTGTCTTACTGCTGGCATTTTCTTCAGTAAAGAGAAACCGAAATTCTGGGATGCGAAAAACAATTGACGAAGAGGAGATGAAAAAATAATTATAATATCGCTTACTGAATCGAACCTCATGGCTGTTGTAAACTGTATGACCGAGTTAGCTACCACATCAAAGCAACCCCACCATTTTCACCATCTAAATTAGAAGCTTTAACCTGAAAAGTAAGATTGCTTGTAGCAGCAGCCTTTCAAGAATGACTCCGTTTAGTATGAAAGTATTTATAGACAGATTGATGGAAATGTGTGATGTAAAGGCAAAAAGAAAACCGGAAGTTAAATCTGTCGAACATACCAAACCATTTTATTACATCTTAATTTGTTGTTGACCTCCAAGCCTTTGGCAAAACTTGATGCAATGTCTGTGCGCGATGTGTTTGGTGAAAACGAAAATCCGACAATCTGTAGGTGTAACAGGCAACAGCCGGAAACTGAAGCGGCCTACCTGCGCAGAAATGTTCACACATGCACAGAAAGAGTGGCGTCACCTCCAACCCAAAAGATTCTGCCCACGCAACATTAGTTTTAGCGGGAAAAATAAAGTCGGATACTTTGCGAACGCACCTCGTATATATATATATATAT
>NC_068987.1:91007638-91009565 GCF_001194135.2 Octopus bimaculoides
TGTGTGTGTGTGTGTGTGTGTATACGATTTGAGTTAAACAATGATTACTAGTTTGGTCGAATAACTAAAGAATTCATGCAATATTTTCGAGACGAAATTCAGTTGATAAGTACAATAAGAGATATACAGAATTAAAATGATTTGGGTTTTCAATAAAATGAATTGTAGAGTTCTTTCAAATATATTATGTTATATAGGATAGTGTAGGATGGAGTGTTGGTATTGATAAGAGAACAGAGGGAAATGTAATTTGTGGAAAATAATAAAAGCGAGTCTATGAAAATGTTAATTCATAGGAGATTGTTGTATTAGCAGAGATATTTGTGCGGTTAAATCTTATTATGTAGTCCTATGTGAATTTAGTGAGAAAGTTAGTAATATGGCTGAGCAGATATTGCTTTCAAATACATGTGATTATAATGTATTTGATTACGTAATGTACTTCCATAGAGTGTAGTGTGGAAGAGACAATGTAATTTATAACGTTGTGAGTGCTAGATTGGAAATTATTGGTATAATTTGGCTTGAAATTAAATTTATATTTATATTTAAAATGCTAATTGGTTATTAGTAGGTTGTGGGTGATCTAATATATATTTTAGTCATTTATTGTAAAATGTGAGATGAATAGAGATAGACTTTTCATCTTTCCCCAACAATGCATCATTCACACGCAACCTAGACACCACACACCAAACCTGCAGCAACTCTACAAATGGAGACCATGAACGAATCCAATGAAGCTGTGCCAATCTTACCTCTTTTAACCAAAGGAAAGAAGACCGCTCCCCACCAAAGAAAGAAAGAAAGAACACAAGCTCAGTTTATATCAAGAAAACGCTATCACACGTCACCCTACTAAACATAAGCAGCACTCAGTTACAGTCTTAACGGTTGTTTCAAACGTTTTCCCTTACTATTACCAAGATCTTTCCTTAACAGAATTAGGACTGTATCTCCAAAGACTGGCTCGATTCTTGAGGGCCGCAAAATATTCCAGTCCCGATCAGTTCCCAATCCCCTTCAACACTCAAGTCAGACCCACAGTCGAGAACTGTTCTCACAACTGAAACGGTGCTGTTACAATGCACAGAAATCCAAGATGGCGTGCAGAGAAGAGTCACTCGGCTGTTTGATATTAAATAACAAACAGATACGCTTCAGCCTCTACCTTACAGGCATGCTATCTTTTCTCTGTGTTTTTTCTCTCACTATTATAATAGCCTCCATTCTTCCCACCCGGCTGATTTCTCACCCCTTCCACTAAATCAGTCTCCACCCACTCACCTCTCCACCTCTCACCTCCCTTGTTGCATCAATCCCCACCCGGCCCCACATTCCTTCCTGTCTAGAAAATCGAACCTCCGGAATATCCTCCTGGTTCATGCCGTCCTTTTGTAATTTCTTAACCGGAACACAAACGGCATCAGCCTCACCATTCTTAGAAGACCTGCAAGAACCATAGATACTGGATACTTTTCTCCAAACTCAGCGATTAAAGATTATTTTTTAATCCATTAAACAGGCTTTTTCTACAGTTTAACCAGCGATTCTCAATTGCGGCTCTAAGGGACTCATGCGGCCCTCAAGCATCTTTCCAGGGGTAATTTTCTTTAACTGTTTTGCATTTTTTTTGGTGTGGCCCCCTAAAAAAATTCAGGTTTTGGATCCGGCCCGGATATTAAAATGATTGAAAACCACCGGTTTCAATTCTTTTACTTCTCACTTATTGTACAACAATTGAACAAAAATTCCATTCACTTCTGTAAATTTATTAAGCGTCGTACTAAAAATCTATTTGCACATATTAATTTTATTTAATCCATATATTACACTAGCAAGCTCTATATAATTAATCTTATTAGACAGCCCAAATTAATTTAATTTTGTAAGTCTCTTATCGTTATACATATCAACTTAATTTAGT
>NC_068987.1:91010453-91011161 GCF_001194135.2 Octopus bimaculoides
CTATTTATCTATCTATTTATTTATTTCTCTATCATTCAAAACACACACACACACACACACACACACATGTATATATACCTATCTACATAAATGCGTACAAACAAACATACATATACACACATACGCAGACCTACATTATAAAGTCTCACAAAGGGTTGAATAAGAATGTGAACATATTTTTTTATGCTATTAATGTGCGAAAGTAGTATGTCAAAGGCATAAAAGTATTTACATTATTAACTCACAGGGAGGTTTCATAATATCTATCTATCTATTTATCTAAAATTATAATATAGGGTATCTAAGAGATACCGCCACGCTGAAAATAACAGTCAAATCTTGACTCTAAACCACAATAAATGTTCATATAGCACAAAGAGCGAAGACGAAGATAAAATAAACTAGCAAAAATACTGGATAATTCTAGATCCCGGATTTCTGGCTTTGCATAATAAATGCTTTGCCTTCATCAGTGGAATACACTCAGAAAAGCACATAAATACAAATATATATATATAAACATACAATATACTTACATATACGAACGTATACATACATATATATGCACGTATGCACACGACCAGTTTAAATTGCCCGCCTAAAAACTCCTCGTGCGATATGGTCAGAATATCACCGCAGTAAATATAATGACAAAATAAATTTATATAAATAAGGATAAGATCGATATTTAAAATATTGATTTTATCA
>NC_068987.1:91013937-91014744 GCF_001194135.2 Octopus bimaculoides
TATGTATATATATATATACACCCACTCGTCTACTCATGTAGTGTGCAAGTATGCAATACGATGCAGTGCAGTGTAGGGCAGGCATTGCGTGGCTACAAAATAGAACGTGTGCTCTCTTTCGCCCGCAGGATATTGGCTCAGCTGCCTCGAGGGAAATGACTGAACTGTTTACATGGATGCAACCTCGCTTTGCCAACCACCTCACTGCATCACAATCTGATGCAAGAAATAATTTATAGTTGCGTCCCCTGTTCACCGCAGCTAATTGTGTTTTAGGCTAAATGGATTCTTAGTGAAAAGTCAGTTTTTCGTGACTTTTTACCAAACATGACATTCTTCATATGAGGATCGAATTGGATTAGTTTTGCTTGTGGCTACATGGGAATTCCACCGACTTACTGTCTTCCCCTTTTTATTCTTGGCTGTCTTTTCTTCCTTTTTAACCCATCCGCTCTCTCCCTCTCTCTCTCCGTCCTCTCTCTCTCCCCCATCTCTCTCCCCCCTCTCTCTCTAACTCTTGTCTCTCCATATTTCTCCCTATTTCACATCAGCCTCGCTCTGTCTCTTTGTATGTCACTTTCTCTCTCGCCCTCTTTCTGTGTTTTATTTGTTTGTCTCTTCCTAAGTTTTTTCTCATTCCTATCTCCTCTCTCTCATTCTGTCCCTACACATACATACGTACATACATACATACATACATACATACATAGATGTAAATAAATATAAATATATATATACACACACAATCACACACACAACACACATGCATATACATATAGACACGCACATACATACGCGTATACATAC
>NC_068987.1:91016224-91017165 GCF_001194135.2 Octopus bimaculoides
ATATATATATATATATATATATATATATATATATATATATACCTGTGCATATGCACACACACACGCATACACACATACATACACATTCACACATATACACACATTTTTATGTATGTCTACATTTTTCTCTCTCTACATTTTTCTCTATTAATTTTTTCTCTCCTATTCACTATCATCATCTTACTGTTACCCCGCCTCCTTCATAGCCTTATTTCTTTCCCATATTCCCTCTCTATTTCTTTTCCATTCCTTCTTATTTTTTCCTTCGTTCCCTCGCCATTTCTTTCCGACCAAATCTTCTCTTTCATCACTCTCCCTTCAATAATCACATTTTCATTCTCTTTCACTTATGTCTCTCGCTTACTTTTTCTTCTTGCTTCTGTGTCTATCTCTTCCCCAGCCTCTTTCTAAATTTTTGTATATTTCTGTCTATTCGTGTCTATTCATCTGTACACAGATATGCGCGTATTATATATACACGCAGATTTTATATATTCAAAAGTTCTTCTTTGCTATCGAAAGAACAGAAAATTAAACAAATTCAATTCACATCTATCTATCTATCTATCTATCTATCTATCTATCTATCTATCTATCTATCTATCTATCTATCTGTCTGTCTGTCTTTTTTCTCTCTGTCTCCCTCTCTCTTACTGTATGTATGAATATTCTCTCTCTCTCTCTCTCTCTCTCTCTCTCTCTATCTATCTATCTATCTATCTAATGATGATATATATATAATCATATATCATTTTCATTTTATGCGTGTTTGTACATATTTATATGGATATTGTTGCACAAACACACACATACATATGGAAGTGTTCACATACAAACACGCATAAAAATAATTTACAGACATAATATTATACATATACTAAAACGCCCTTATACACACACGCACATATATATACACGTATATACATATACGTATATATATA
>NC_068987.1:91017285-91018665 GCF_001194135.2 Octopus bimaculoides
CATATATATATTTATAAACACACACACACATATAATGTTTGCTTTGTTTATAACTTACGTATGTAAACATATACACACGCACACATATACATAGAATGCACATTTATAACTTTAAGCCTATAAACGAATAACACACACACACACACACACACACACACACACACCTACATATACATACACACACATACTTATACAAAAAATGCCATTATACTTTACAACATATCCTCAGATCAAATGACATCAAATCCTCACAGACAGACAAGAAAACGCACGGAACACATTTTTATACGCAAAGTCAAAATTACCGCAATTGCCATGAGACCTAAACAAAAAAAAAAAAAGCATGGAACAAAATAAAGACCAGAAAGACAACAGTCTGAAAAAAAATGCACATTGCACAGAAGAGACTTTGTATGACAGAAAACAGATACAACTTCTTATACGGTCTCTTATTATCTTTCTGTTTACTTATTTAATCATTCATTATTCAATTTCAACTTCTGTTTGATTTATAAACATACAAAGAGTAATAAACACGCATATGTGTGCGTGCGCGCCTGCACACATATGCACGCACACTTATTTGTTTGTATTGATATATAATGTATGTAGAAGTATGTATATATACATACATACATACATACATATATATATATATATATGTATATATATATATGTATATATATATATGACATGTATATATATATGACATATATATATATATATATATGTCATATATATGTCATATATATATATATATATACATATATATATATAGGGGAGAATTCACAAAAAACAAAACAAAAAACAAAAGACGAAGACATGTGGTGTAGAAAACAAACAGATGTATTAGTGTAACGCTCGGGAATTGAAAAAGTCTTTAACGTTTCGAGTCTACGCTCTTCCACAGAAAGGAACACAGAAAGAAACAAGGAGAGAAAGAAGCAGAGAAAGAAGCAGAGAAAAAAAAAACTGTATGTAGTGGTTAGCGATCTATCATGGCGAATGCCGGACTGAAGGGTCACACAGGAGAGCTTAGAAGAAGGGGAGATAACAAAGTTGTAGTGATCCCAAGATGAAGGTGCGCGTGTGTGTGAGAGAGTACTATGTGCATGTGAAAGAGGGGTGGTGATCTTGACGTGTGGGTGTGTGTATGTGTAGGTGTGAAAATGTGGGGATGGGAATTGGTCAGCGCTGGTGTGTGCGTGGTGGTGTGTTGTGAAGTGATGTGCTGTGTGGTATGGTGTAGTGTGGTGTGGTCTGATGGTGTTGGGAGGTGGGGGAGGCGAGAGTGGGGAAAGCACGGGTAGAGTGTGGGTTAGAATGAGGGTGGGGTATGTGGGTTAGGTTGAGGGTGGGAGTAGAGGTGGGGTATGTGGG
>NC_068987.1:91018675-91021590 GCF_001194135.2 Octopus bimaculoides
AAAGCACGGGTAGAGTGTGGGTTAGAATGAGGGTGGGGTATGTGGGAGAGGGTGTAAGGGATGGGATGGGATGGGAAGGATGGGAAAGGTGGGGTAGGAATGTGTAGGGGTGGGGTGGGCTTATGAGGGAGGGTTGACGATGAAGGGGAAGGAGAAGGTAGGTATAAGAGAAGAGAGAAAGAGAGTAGGGTGAAGAGAAGTAGGAGTCGGAGCAAGAAAGGAGAGGTGGGTGGGAGTAGTAGGAGGGATAATAGGAGGGAGGGGGAGAGAGGAAAGGGGAGGAGGTATGATGAAGAGGGGAGGAGAGTTGAGCACATGTGGCACAAAGGAGCGAAGAGAGAAGATTAATCCCTGTTCACGGCGCGAACGGGAATCCGGACGGCCCATGTGCAAGGACAATCCGAACATGGACAGGTGTTGCAAAGAGTAACTGATAGAGCGGAAATGGCTCAATGAACAGTCAACAGAATTTTACAGGGCAGGGATACATGCTCTCATTCGAACGTGGGACATTGCTATTGAGAGAAACAGTGACTATGTTGAGAAGTAGGGATGTGATCCACAGAGGACCAGCTTCATTTCGATGTATGATACATGTTCCTGTGTTGGTAATTATACCTGTCCTAAACAAAATGGCATTACTTTTTGACTCACCCTCGTATATATATATATATATATATATATATATATGTGGACTCTCCTGTCGTAAACGAGGCATGAGAGTTCCGTAATTTCTTGCTGAACAATCTGCACAAATCATTTGTTTATAGTGATCAAATGGATGTGCTGTGCATTAGTTCACTCCCTTCATCAAGTTAACATTGTGTGTACAGATGCGCGGAGTGCCACCTGTCGGATGTCGAAGTCATCGTAGCGCAACGTGAAATGACGTGTTTTGCTCAAGAGCGCAACACATTGCTCATCCCGGGAATCGAAACCACGATCTAGCGATCGCGTGTGTAGCATCCTAACCACTAGGAGATGCACCGTCACACACACACACACACACACACACACACCTTTAACTGGCACTCCGTCGGTTACGACGAGGATTGTTCCAATCAGTCCTCCGATCAATGGAACAGCCTGCTCATGAAATTAATGTGAAAGTGGCTGAGTACTACAAGTACACGTAGTCTTTAGTTACTTCTCTGAGAGATTCCCTATGACGCAGAATGTGACAGGGTCATCCAGTTGAATTACTGGTACTACTCATTTTTGCCAGCTGAGTGGACTGGAGTAACGTAAAATTGTGACTTTGAGTGAAGGACACAATGCACCGCAGGGAATCGAACTGGCGACCTGCAGGGAATCGAACTGCTGTGTATATGTTTTACTTATATCTGTCTGATCGAAGTGGGATACGTATTTCAATGTATTTTGACTGAGTGAGAAAAAGATAGAATGATGTTTTAGTTGATGTTTAGCCCCAGGTAGGTCTTAACCCAGGTAACTCATCAACAATGGTGTCCCGACTGTGATCATCGCATATTTTGTTTCAGATTCAAGGAGTTTAGGGTTACATCATCAAGTGCCAGTACCCTCCTCTTCTTGTGGTTTTCTTATCACAATGATATCAAGAGACAAGCGTTTATTTTGTTGTCCCCAAAACCAAAATTAGATCAGTTCTCTCGGTTTTGTTTTTGTTTGTTGAGGTTTTAGTTTTGAATTCTGCCAATATTCTTTGAGGTATCATTTCTATCATTATCGTTTTACTTGTTTTACTTATCTTTTACTTGTTTCAGTAATTAGACTGTGGTCATGCTGGGGCACTGCCTTGAAAAGCTTTTAGTCGAATGAATCGACCCCAGGACTTAGTCATTTTAAAACTCGGCACTTATTCTATCGTATTTTTTGCCAAACCGCTAAGTTAAGAGGACGTAAGCACAGCACCGGTTGTTAAGAGGTGGTGGGGGACAAACACAGATACAAAGACACACACACACACACACACACACACACACACACACGACGGGATTCTTTCAGTTTCCACCAATGAAATCCACTCACAAGGCTTTGGTCGTCACGAGGCTTTAGTAGAAGGCATCTTTCTAACTCTATTTATTGTTCTGTCTGCCTCTCAATATAACAACTTATGAGAAGGTAACATCTTGAAGAGATTTTATCGCATTTAGCAATGATGTGGCTAACGTTTTCAGTTTGGTTTTTGTTTGATCAAGTTTTGTTGTCAGATGAAACTTTCTGCCTATTGTCTAGAAATTAGAGATTTATTTCTGGATTGCATGCAGGTAACATTTAAGTTAAGCTGTTTTATAATCTTTTCGGATCTCTGCCAGGCTTTTAGTGTGATATTTTTCCGCTGTATGCTTTGTGTTTTTCGTTTCATGCACCCATCTACAATCTTCTCAGTGAAATGGTTATTTTTTTGCTTTTCTTATTACGCTAAACGGGATCGTCTAATATTCCCGGCAAAGAGATCTATGACAGCCTGTATTTCGCGTCTCTCCTCTAAATTTATTATCTATTTCAATGTTGTTTTATATTTCCGTGCTCTCAAATTCAAGCAAACTAGTTACCGAGATTTTTTTCTCTGCTAGAGATGCTGCTTCTGTATGCGTGCATGTATCACAATCTGAGTCTCAGATGAGGTTAACAGCGAAAAAGGCTCTGGTCGCCTCCTTTGTGTGGGAAATATGTCCACATTCTCATTGATACTGAAATCTCCACCAACACTGAGTATTTCTGAATTCTTAAATCCATCCTGCAAATATGTTTGGGGGATATTCGGACCTGTAAAGGCTTTGCACTGCAGATCGTCACGGAGAAAAAAATCTCAGTTATGATAAAGAGGTTTTAAAACGTCCTAGTCAGCTTATAGCGCCATCTATTGGATTGATGGATGCAATGAAAAAACCACGACAGGCCAAAATAGCTACCGGACATATTTGAAGTGA
>NC_068987.1:91022087-91022792 GCF_001194135.2 Octopus bimaculoides
AACAAAAAAGTACTGCATCCAGTGAGAGATAAACATTATTTAATGTACACAGTAGAAAAATAAGAGCTACTAATAGTTTCTTGCTGTGGAAACACGTGTCTAGGGAGGTTTTTATAACACGCATTGTGTCTTCAATCGGGCTTTCAGCACATAATCTGTTCCATTTGAAAACCAGGATGCTGGTACATGAGAAATCAAGAGAAACAAGTTGATGCAAAAAGTGGAAGGGTGAATAAAAACGGAAAAAGAAAAAGAAAAAAAATGATAATTATTATTACCACTCTAGTTTCCATTTTTGTCATTCCCGTTGATGGTAGTTAAAAATGATGTTTTTAATCACAAAGGTATCAAATAAAAGGGAGATTACAAGGATAAATGGTGGTTAATAAGAGATAATCCCCAGATGAATTACATGATTGATCCACTGCACTGATTTACTTTATGAGCCAAGCGAAGCCGAGCCAAGCCGAGATGAACTGCACCGAACAGAGCCGAACGGAACGGAACCGAATGGAACGGAGCTCGATCTTGATTTCCCAAGACTGATGGTATTCCCATTAAAGCAACAACAACAGCAACAACAACAACAACAACAACAACAACAACAACAACAACAACAACAATAAATCATAAAATACCTAAAAAATAACAACGAAATCATCAACATCAGTAACAATATAAGGAAAACAGCAGCAAGAAGAAGAA
>NC_068987.1:91023274-91029442 GCF_001194135.2 Octopus bimaculoides
AGAAGAAGAAGAAGAAGAAGAAGAAGAAGAAGAAGAAGAAGAAGAAGAAGAAGAAGAAGAAGAAGAAGAAGAAGAAGAAGTTAAATTAATTAAGAAGGACTTCGAAATCCTTTATTTATTTTGGTCTCGTGAGGAAACCGCAGAGAAAATGGTTTGTTCGACTGTGGTGAATAAAAACAAAATGGAGTCGCATCTTTCTACGAAAACAGCAACAATAAGAACAAGTCTAGAATGAGAAAAACTAACAAACAAGCTATACAGCAACAATAGCAGCAAGTAGTAGTAGTAGTAGTAGCAGCAGCAGCAGCAGCAGCAACAGCCATAGCATCAAGTGCAGTCGTAACAATAGTTATAGCACAAGAATAAGTCTCAGAGGTTCTAGTAGTAGCAGTAGTAGAGGTAGAAAATAGCAGATACCCACTCTCTTTCTTTCTTTCTTTCTTTCTTTCTTTCTTTCTTTCTTTCTTTCTTTCTTTCTTTCTTTCAGTCATTCATTGATTCATTCATTCTTTCTTTCTTTCTTTCTTTCTTTTCTTTCTTTTGTTTGTTTACTTCTTGTTTGCTTCTTTGAGAGAGAAAGCGAGAGAGGGAGAGAATGTGAGAGAGAAAGAAAGAGAAAGAGAGAACGTGAGAAAAAGAAAGAGAAAGAGAGAGAGAGCATACGTTTATAAGGAAATGACAATATTTGTAGCTGCATATTAAGAAAGGCATGAACATCACGCATTCTTGTTCCTCTCAATCCCAAATCGTTGGTTCGTGTTTGGATAAAACACCAATAAGTGTCCAAAGGGCTCTGAAAGAGAAAGAAACGATAGTGACGTAACAGAATATCAGGCTATATGTATTACAATGTCTGGGTTTTGTCGTTTTACTTACCGAATTGGAGTCTCACCGTGGGTCAGTGGAGTCCTTTCATTTCAGTGGGTTCAAGAAAACCATTACAGTTGTTGCTGTTGTTATTTTACTCCACATTATATCTGACTGAGCTGATCTCGCGAATGGAATTATATTGAAAGAACCATGTCTGTTTTTTTTTTATTAAGCCTTTAAGGCGGCAATCAAGCAGAAAATGCGAAGCGGCATTTCGTCCGTCTTTACGATTTTAGTTCAAAATCTATCGGTGTCGACTTTGCCTTTTATCCTTTCGGTTGATAATATAAATACCAGTTAAGTACTGCGGTCGATGTAATCGTCTATATTTCTCCCTCAGACTTTGTGCCTATAATAGAAAGGATTATCAAGTTTTCGAGGTTGGCAGAATCACTCCCCCTCCGGTCAAAAGGCTTAGTAGGATTGCTTCTGGTTCTTTTCGTTCTGAGTTCAAATGCCATTAAGAGTCGACTTCGCATTTCATCCTTTCGGGGTCGATAAAATAAGTACTGACTGAGCATTGGGGTCGATGTAATCGACTAGTCCCCCCTCCCCCCACCAAACTTCAGGCCTTTTGTTTATATTAAAAAGAACTATTATGTCTCGAGGAAGGGGCAGTACCCATCGCCTACCCAAACGTCCCCTTTTGATTAACGTATTGCAAGTCGAAGATTGCAAGAAATACACGTGCAGAGAGGGAATTCTTGGAGGCCGACTTTCTAGGGAAGGACTTGCCCTTGTTTTATACGTCCTGAGTAATATAAAGGTTTCTTTTCACAAGTTCAAAGTTATTCTGGTGGTTGAAATGAATTGGGAATGAGTTTCAATATATGTTGCATGGATGCCAGAGAAATATGTTCTGCGTATCTCATTCACATGACAGGAAAAAGAGTTAAGGTGCTTCTTTCAGAAAACGATCTCCTCCAGATATAGCGATATGATTGTATTTTGTCTTGTAGAATGGTTTGGGCTGCATCAAACTCACTCTGTATATTTTTCTGCTTCAGTTTAAGTTATTCAGTTGTTTAATTTAAATGTCTCTTCGTTTGATTATTTTATGCCATTCGTTTCTGGACAAATCTCAAGATTGGTTTTCCGCCAGATTTCGTAAGTCAATTCCGTGATATTTTTCGAAGACCTTTAAAGCTGTTAAGTATTCGGCTCTGCTTCATTTGTGTCCAACACATTTCTTTTTGACCCAGCGCCAATAAACGATTCCACTTTGTTGTGTGGTTCCACTTGGTTAAGTCACATTGGTGAATTATTTCTTTATTTATTTCATGATTCTAAAGATTTCTAGGCATCGCGTCGTTAAAATAATACATGGAACAACACAGGGTATAGAATATTCACGAGATATTAATATTCCCTTATATACTGGAAATGTGGAGGTGCGTGGCTTAGTGGTTATATATATATATATATATATATATATATATATATATATTGTTTGGAATTCCATTATATCTAACTCTAAGGCTGATCACAAGCTAATGTCTCGCAGAAAAAAAAAGAAAAAGAAAACTTCCTCCAAACTTAATCCTGTTTGGAACAATTGTCTTGGTCTGAAAATCCTTTAATGCTATAATAATCAAGTGGCTGTTGTTCGGTTTGTAATCTCTGTTACACATCGCCAACGATGGTAGTTTAGACGTAACTGTGAGGACATAAAGGGACGGTTTTACTGATGGCTGAGTGGGCGAAATTATGATACTGAAATATTTTATGGGTCAATATTGGAAACCAAATTTCAAATCTAAGCAATTTTTTACAAGGAAGTTTTACGGCTGTTGACAGCTGCAGTCTAGTTGAGACGATAAAAAAAAGCATTTAATGAATATCGATAAACATTTATAACGTTTATATCCGGATTCTTATCCCTAAATCTTAGAACGCAGCATACGTATTCAAATGCTAACAAAAAGTTCACAAAAATTCGATTGAATATTTAAAATTATGCTTCCTTATAAATAATGCTATAAATAAAACTAAACCTTCCTATTTTTGGTGCGGCATTTTCTTTTGAAGTGATTCTCTGAGACCAGGAAAATTAACCGTTCATTTCAAAGTGTGTCTATCCTGAATATGCAGGGAAGCCTCATCTATAATTCAAACGGCTGAAAGACAAGAGATTAAACAATAGTTAATTGCTGAAATATTAAAGTCATTGATTAGCAAGAAAGAACACGAACTCCTAATTAAGAACTCAGCGCCGTTTGGTGAAAAAAAAACACAAAAAAAACAGAGGGAAAAAATATGGGAACTAGTCATTGAAATATATCTTAGGACAACCCAGAATAACAGAAAAAGCAGACTATGGAATTATTCCTCAGTATCCATTCTGTCTACTGTTGCAAGGATGAAATTGCAAGCTATGCCGTGGCATATTTGTTTCAGCCATTGGACTGCGGCCATGCTGGGGCATCCCTAAAGGATTTAGTCGAACAAATCGACTCCAGTACTGATTCTGTTTTTTGTTCCTTTTCAAGTCTAGAACTTATTCTGCCGTACTCTTTTGCCGAACTGCTAAGTTACGGGAACGTGAGCCAACCAGCACCAGGTGTCAAGCGGAGTGGGTAAAAAACACAAACACAAAGACACGCATGCACATGGACGATGATTATCGGAAGGTAACTGTCTGGAAATGTTTGTTACTTTCTATGACACTTCGTTACACTTTGTTAAAAATAGGACTTCGAGTTCATGGAATCCAGTGCAGCAGGGCCTTCATCACACAACTTGTTCAAATTTTTGCTTAACTGCAAACTGGGGATTTTGAATAACCCCCACCCCAGGTTTTGAGAAATAATCGCTCTCACTTTACACCTGATCGATGAAAAAATATCTCACAAATACCCTCAGAGCACTTCGATTAAATCCTAGATGACTTGAATAACAGATTTATTGTTATCCGAAATACATGAAATATATTTCCTGGGTTGCTCTGTTATTTTTTTTTCAACTGGAAAAATAATGAGTAAATGGCTAAAATGGAATCTGATCGCATTGGTTTCAAATTTTAGCACGAGGCCAATAAGTTTAGTGGAGGGGTAAGTCGATTACATCGACCCTAGTATTCAACTGGTCCTTGTTTTATCGACTTCAAAAGGATGAAAAGCGAAGTCGATCTCGGAGTAATTTGAACCCAAACGTAGGGATGGACGAACGTTGATAAGCATTTCACTCGGCATGCTAACAACTCTGCCAGCTCGCCGCATTAGAACCTGATCTTATTTACAAACTAATGAAGGCAGTTTGAGTGAAACCGAACCTGCTTCAAAGCAATATTTCATATGGTTTGATCCTCAAGTTGTTGCTAAATAGAACCAATTAAATGCAGACATTTAGAAGCTGCTTTTACATTTTCCTTCAACATATTTGGTCGAATGTGCGTTAAGTGTAGAGACAACTAAATATGCAGAAAGAAGGACGAAAAAACGAGAACTTCCCATATTTCTGAGTGTGGCAACCTTCAAGAAAAAAAGCTATCTGCATTTGTTACACTGTATTTCAGTTTCTCTGCACGAAGGCCAAAGTTAGCATTAAATCAAATAAAAGTTTTGTTTTACGAGGATTTTATTAATACCCATATTTTTCTTTTAATGACCCAATAATAATGTGTTTTTGGCCTGCCAACAACATATTTGAGCATTAAATCAAATACAACTTTTATGATTCATTGAAATAGTTATTTCTTTTTCCATTGGTTGGCAATTAACAAAGACATTTAAATCCATAAACTGTTTGAATAATTACCACTGTAAAAAGTATAATGGGGAAAAAATTACTTCGTGGCAAATCAAAACTGGAGAAAAATTAAACAAAACCTGGGTTTTGTGGTCTCTGAGAACCTTTTATTGTTTTTTTTTTACATGAAGGCAAATATTTCGATGAAGACGTTTTATAGTCTGCAAAAAAATCGGTTGCAATATAACCCCTTCCAGTTCTGATCTTTGAGAATAATGTTAAGCTGAACTTTCGGTCATCTTCAGATTGAAGGCAACAAGAATTAATGAGTTCGCAATGTAGGAATGCGGTCTTAACTAACGGCACCAACTGTTCAATTCACAAGAAAATGGTTAATGTTTTCTTAGAGCTTATTGTTATGGAATAAGAATTGTGATATATCAACAGTAACTGTTAGAAAATATGGAAGATTAGACATTAATTCGGACTAGTTTTCCATTTCCTTGATAATAAATATTTAATACCTAGAACAACGTATTCGTTAGTTTCAACAATAACTGTTCTAATTATTTCATTAATTGAACTGCTTCGTCATATAATTAGAGAATAAGTGGCTGAGTATTCTGTACACTCATGTGCCCTTAATGTAATCGTCGGTTGTGACAGGATGTATGATATGGTTGGCCCTTCGAATTATGGGTACAGCCCATCACTCGGATCAGCTCGATATATATATATGTATTTTCAATTTCAACGCAACACCCGAGTAGATACGCCGCTGTGATAAAAAAAACAACAAAGGTCTTATTCCAGGTGCTACAATGAGAACGAATTCGGGACACTCGGCTTACAAAAATAGCTTCTTAATCATTTAGCTATACTTGTGCATTGCGTACATTAAACACACACACACACACACACACACACACACACACACACACACACACACACACACACACACACACACACACACACACACACACACACACACACACACACACACACACACACACGCGCACACACACACTGACACAAATAGTTATCAGTACTAATAATACTCATTATTGGTTGCTTGGTCACGCTAAAACAGTCATATTACCTTATATGGAATTAATCAATTAAGTCTGTAATTAATTGATATTTAAACAGAATTATTATTATTAATAACATAGTTATTGCAAATATATAAATCACAAGTTTAATTTTATTCAATTTCAATTTAATTTAATAAATATTTTCATTTTGAAAATTAATATTGATTTCATTGTTCTGAGTAAGTGCCATATTTGAAAACAGTAAAATTTCAATTAGTTTACTTGGATAATAACATTACCTGATTTTTACCTGTGTGTCAAAAGTATATTCCTAACATTACCCGTCAAAGGACAGGTAATACTCTAATATATATACATGTACACCCTCGCGCGCACACACACATACTAGAGTTTTACCTGTACCTTTATATATATATTTAGAAGAAGTTAATTATATGGTCGTCATACTCTATCTACTACAACCGTGGGATTCCCCGTTCGTTGATTAGGGCCGTGAAAAATTTGATACTGGAACCGATCTAAGGACAATAACCAGTCTCACCTAAGGCTGGGGCAA
>NC_068987.1:91029518-91030928 GCF_001194135.2 Octopus bimaculoides
TATATATATATATATATATATATATATATACAATAAATTTCTGAGCGAGTTATAAACAGTAACTGCACGACATCGTGAAGTATATTTGCCACCAAAATGTGGCGAACCCTTAAGGGTCGATGCTACTGTAGCTTGTAGCCCCAGAAAGATATCTCCTCCACCTGGCTATTGACACACTATCTGTGCCCTATTAGTATTTGCAACGGAAAGTCATCGTTCCCATCTCCAGCCTGACGTGATACACCCGGACCCGAGTTTCTGGGTATTTACCCGTCATCAGCATATGACATCCACCGGTTGGCGATGGGAAATGGTTCTGAATGCAAATATATATATGCTTTTTCCAGTGACGAAAAGTCACTGATCTAGAAAAAGTGGAAACAAGAAATAATAAATCTATTTAAGTATTCCTTCCTCCATTTTAAAAAGAGGTTATATACCCGGCGTCCGACGAGCCGTCTATAAGGCTAAGCGCTTTATGGATGTGAAGATTGGTCATTTTATGACTGGACATATAACTACCTTCCTATAAATACTTTACTGCTCAAACGTTTAGTGTGTGTTTCTCTTCCGGTTATACAACCTGCAAACAATGGATGCATGTTTTGACCCTCATAGGGAAATCTTTTCTCTTATTCACGTACAAAGTTTCTGAAAAAGGATATTCTTTCACGCTACCATCTCTATACCAACACAAAAGGAATTCAAAGAGGTTTGAATTCTAGCATAGGGTGAGGTAGAGTTTTATTTTAACGTTTGGAATTAATTTTGATTCGATGAGATCTCGAAATATCTTGTATAATGATTCCGAATTTTTGCCACAAAGGCAGCTTGTGGGAAGGGATTAAGTCGATTACATCAACCTCAGTGCGTAATTGGTTCTTATTTAATCGACCCCGAAAGGATGAAAGGCAAAGTCGACCTCGACGGAATTTGAACTCAGAACGTTGCGACGGGCGAAATTCATCTAAGCATTTCGCTTGGCGCGCTAACGGTTCTGCCTGCTCGCCGTCTTTAATATCTTGTATAATCCTTTCTATTCTAGGCACAAGGCTCGAAAGTTTAAGGGAGGGGACCAGTCGATTAGATCGACCCCAGTACGCAACTGATACTTAATTTATCGACCCAGAAAGTATGAAAGGCAAAGTTGACCTCGACGGAATTTGAACTCAGAACGTAAAGACAGACGAAATGCCGCTAAGCATTTCACCCGGCGTGCTAACGATTCTGCCAGCTCGCCGCCTTAAATATCTTGTATAATGTTTAAGAATGGTGATACTTACTTCTATTCGATCAGGACACTTTAAAAGAATATCTTTGTAGTTTATAAATAAATGAATAAATTACTGTGAGACGCCATATGCAAAAGAGACAAGTGAATGTCAACTTAGGTATGACTTTGTGGTTAAT
>NC_068987.1:91031389-91033310 GCF_001194135.2 Octopus bimaculoides
TATTTCCCTTCGTCGGCGTTCGACAGCCGATGACCTTGGTGAGAGAGAAAAACCTGGCAAATCTTATATCTTCTTTTCCAGTGGCATTCTTCACTGATATTGAAAAGGTGAAAACAAGCAATGTTAATTCTCTAAATGAAGTATTAACAGTAACTGCACGATAAAGTGTAGTATATTGCCACTTAAGTGTGGCTGACCCCTAGGGGTGGATGTTACTGTTGCTTTTAGCCCCATATATATATATATATATATATATATATATAGATGCATATATGTGCAGTTGTGACTGTGCCTTTGTGTTTGTGTTTAGGTCCCCCACTGCTATGACAACAGGTGTTGGTTTGCGTCCTTGAAACTTACCAGTTTGACAAAAGAAACCGATTAAGTACAGTCTTAAGAAAAACGATACTCCAGCACTGCCGCAGTCTAATGACTGGAATGAAAAAAAGTACAGGATATGTAATATAGTGAGTATGAAAACTAGAAGCATTACTATGATGAAGAAAAGACAAAACGAACAACATTAATTCAAAGAAAATATTTTGTATTGATAAGTGCGTCAGACAACTCCAGACATGTTTTGTCTTACTGGACCTCATCAGCGAAGTATAGACTTTTCTGTAATTGCTAAAATATAGCTGACAGAGGCAATAAGTCGATACAGACTATTGTACACGAATAGTCATGAAAAGAATTTGAAAGATTTTAATGTATCACCGTGGTTGATTGCTCAGAGAGGCCATTTACATGAGGAATAAAAAAAATAACAGTAATGTTATTACTGTGAGAAATAAATAGTTATTGAGAAACACAGAAATAAATAAATGCGCATATGTACATTTAGATATTTATGTATGTAGATGCGCGCGCGCGCGTTTGTGTGTGTATATGCACGTACATAAATGTAGGTGTGTATGTTTATATATACATACAAAAATACATACCTACATACACACATACACAGACACTCACATATACATATAATACATACTTACATGCGTATATATACTCACATATATTTGCATTTATATAAATGCGTGTGTGTCTGTTCATTCTCTCTCTCCCTCCCACTGTCTCTCTATATATATAATTAAAATTTCGAAAACCGGAAATTGAAACCTGATCGCTGAGTCTTCCTGTAGAAATCTGATGTCTTCGTTATGTGTCGCACTTCATTGTTACGTTCATTAAGGCAGCGAGCTGGCAGAAACGTTAGCACGCCTTTCATCCTTTCGGGGTCGATTAAATAAGTACCAGTTACGCACTAGGGTCGATGTAATTGACTTAACCCCTTTGTCTGTCCATGTTTGTCCCCTCTGTGTTTGGCCCCTTGTGGGCAATAAAGAAATAAGAAACGTTAGCACGCCGGGCAAAATGCTTAACAGTATTTCGTCTGCCGCTACGTTCTGAGTTCAAATTCCGCCGAGGTCGACTTTGCCTTTCATCCTTTCGGGGTCGATAAATTAAGTACCAGTTACGCACTGGAGTCGATGCAATCGACTTAATCCCTTTGTCTGTCCTTGTTTGTCCCCTCTATGTTTAGCCCCTTGTGGGCAATAAAGAAATAAGAAACGTTACGGCATCGGACAAAATTCTTTGTTTCGTTTCGTCCATGTTTACTTTATCGCTTCCACCGAGGTCGACTTTGCCTCTCATTTTATTTTTCGAGGTCGATAAAACTAGTACCAGTCAAGTACTGCGGGATTAATGTAATCAACTTCTCCCTCTTCTCAAAAGCTGTCACCACCATCCTGTGCCATAATTTGAAATCATTTTTACATTTACTCTTGTGTATGTTTGAGTGTGCGTGTCTGTGTGAATGTGTGTGTATACACATCAATTTCGTGGGATTTAAGTACATCATACAAACAAACATAAAGAGAAAAAATCCTCATATATCTCCAAGTATATATAGGCACCA
>NC_068987.1:91034047-91037818 GCF_001194135.2 Octopus bimaculoides
GAGAGAGAGAGAGAGAGAGAGAGAGAGAGAGAGAGAGGATGATAGCGGGTGGCAGGAAGAAGAATGAAGATGAAGGTGAGTCCGGGCAGGTGGGAGCGCGAACAAGTGAATGTTGGTTGGTGAATGAAAGGGGTTGGTCGGATTTGATGGTAAAATGGGAACGAGATGATTGAACTGGGAACAAGTTCAATTTTGAAGAGTGGATGATATCTAAAGGTAATTAAAAGAAGATCCAACTGAATGTCCACTGTCCGTCCATCTTCGGACAATAATGATATCCTGAATACATTTGCCATTCTAACGCCGACTTTTTCTTCTATCTTTATTAAGTAACTCTTTTCTCTTAGTTTGCTCGTGTTTCCATTAATTATTCTTCATTTTGTTTCTGCTATTCTTTCTTCATTCCTTAACTGCTATTCATTTCCTTCTCTCACCGTTCCTTACTTTTATATTTCTTTTTCTTTATTTATTTTCTTATTTTCATTTTCCCGCTAATTTATTATTCTTCCCTCACACTTTCGCCGTCACCAAATTAATCTTTCGATTTACAAATGTCGCTTTTATTCTTCTTCCTTATCTTTTTCCACTTTCACTTTCGCTTTCCTTTTCTTCTTCATCCCATCTCTTTCCTCTCGCCTACACCGTGTTTTCTCATAGTGTCCCTGCTATTTACGTATCACTACACCCTCTTCTCCGCACCGAAATGCTTATGGTTCCGTTCCAATATCTATCCATTCACCCAACTATCTGTCCATCTAACCATCTCACAATTTCCTTCCACTCCCGACCAAAACTCTCTGGCTCTGTCTGTCTGTCTGTCTGTCTGTCTGTTTCTCTACCTTCTTCCTCTTCTCTCTCTCTCTCATCTCTTTACCTCCTCTCAATTTACCTCACACCACATCCCATCACGTCTGTTGATACAAAAGCTGCTTCTCTAGCTAAGCCATTCCCCATCTCCTATATACACAAACATACACACGCATAAATATATATATACATGTGCAACTATACACACGTGCATATATACACATACATGATTACACGCATATACACATATTCACATACATACATTCATAGAGACCGTACATACATATAACTATACATACACAACCTGCTTACATACATACATACATACATATATACATATATATATGTATATACATGTAAACATACATACATATATACATACAGACATGCACACATATAAACATACACACACAACATACATACATACATACATACATGCATACATGCATACATACACACACACACACATACATAGCTAGATTTCCCTCTCTCAGCAGCCGATGTGAAAACAATGGCCGTGCCAAAGAATAATGACCACGTGATAAGAGAATACTCACGGGCCGGAAATCATGGCGCGAAGCACGATGGTTTGGAGGGAAAGTGTCGGTGGAGGGTGGCGAAGGAAATTGTGTGAAGGTGTGAGCATAACATGGGTGAGCGGGGGTGGGGGTCAAGGTAAGAGGGTGGTGGGGATTAAAGGAGAAAAATGGCACACAGGGAAGATAACATTTGCAGACATTGCTCCATCGGGTCGAATTGCCAACACACACACACATACACCCACACCCACCCACGCACACACTAACATACACGCAAACGCACCAATTGAAATACAAACACACAAGCAGATATTGAATGATGATGAAGAACGACGCCAACGTTTTCTCTTGTAACTTGGGCCATGTTTGCAGGTAAAGGAATACAGAGATGTTAAAATGGCGCAACCTCTCAATAATAATAATAATAATAATAATAATAATAATAATAATAATAATAATAATAATAATAATAATCGTGTCTTTATGTGCCACGAGGGCTCATACATACAATACCAAAGATATCATACAAAAAGAAGGCTTATAAAAATATGTCAAGCTGTACGAATACACACACACACACACATACATACATACACACACACACATGTACACACGTATCTATCAAGGGTGGGTTCTCCCCAGCGGTCTTTGTCCCTCATCATCACTGCCATACACACACAAACATATATATATAATATAATATAAATATATATGTTCGACCGTTGAACTCTGCACATTTTTTTCACTCTCCGTATTTTTTTTATTTCTGAATATTTTCTGTTGAAGAGCGAAGGCTCAAAACGTAAAAGACTTTTCCATTCTTCCTGAATATTAAACTAATGCACTTGCTTGCTGCTCCTACACCTGTCTTCGTAAGGATGAAAGGCAAAGTCGACCTCGGCGGAATTTGAACTCAGAACGTAACGGCAGACGAAATACCGCTAAGCATTTCGCCCGGCATGCTAACGTTTTTGCCAGCTGACCGCCATTCTTTTAGACAAATTCTTCATATAATTAAATACTGTTATTTGAGACAATCGCTACCAAATTAGTTTTTCTCACTAAACCTTGTCTAGATCTCTTTTTTTTAAAATATACCTTCTTAAAATCTTCATTTGAAAAGTTGTGAGTGAAAAACCACGTATTGTTTTTGTTGTAGATGTTGTTGCCGTTGTTGTGGTTATTATTGTTAAGCGAGTCGTTAAATCGCTTTCTTATTAAAACCCACAGAAACATCATTATTTTTTACTTAAAATGTGTGTTCTGTTTTACAATATTTTTGGGCAGTGTCTTCTCTTTCTGTTTCCCTGTAATTGTCAACGCTTTTTTTTGGGGGAAGGATAATTCCTCAACAGCAGTCTATGTTGAACCTTCCTTTGAAACAACTGTAATGCATTGACTCAGAAAAAGCCATCAAAAGTAATGTTTTGATAGGACGACAGGATATCAGTAAAGCAAACGAAGACAAACTGCAGAAAGCAGTATTACCTCTTAAACGTGTTATACGGCATTTCAACTCTACCAAGACCTTAACCTCTGTGAATTCTCAAATAAAACGACAACACCTGTTACTTGACACCGAAAACAAAGATTGATTTTCTGTTTGGGGACATCATCCCTCATTGAAATTATTAACAATCGATTAGTTTCACTCAAACTCTCTTTCATATTTCACTCCACCCCTCACACAAATGATTGATTTTTCGTTTGGGGCTGCTCTCCTCACTTCAAATCAAAATTCGATTATTTTTCCTCTTACTTCTCACTTTCTTTCACCTCCATCTACAGAAGCAGACACGCATATATTCACACCATTCGGCTATTCCAATCATCTAACCACACATACACACAAGTAAAGTCGCACTCTCAACAGCCAGACAATATCTACCTGCTTTGACCTATTCCTTGATTTTTGCACATGGCAGTTATGTTGTCCATCTTCCATCTCCACGCATCAATCTCGCCTACAAGAAAACAATCTCACTACTCATGTCTAGCATCCGTTCCAATCACTAGAGTCAACATGTTTGGTTGATGCTGGATTAAACTTTAATTTAGAGAAATGTCTTTATTGATGTGTCTGCAGAAAGCAGTGTTATAAATGTCTAGCCAATCGCATTTTCATGCCGTCCAATTTCCACTTTATTTTTGTACAATTTTACATTTTTATAGGTACTTTCCTCTCTTGTAAACACTCTTCAGGGATATATACACCTGCAGATGATTATAAAACATGAAAATACCTGCAAAATGGTGTTTCATTTTGCAACGACAGTATATTGCCACTTATACTAAAGGTTTACAAATGAGTATTGTGTTTTATCTCGTGTTAGCAGTGCGGTTTATCTCTATATATTTCCTTTAAAAATCAGAGCCAGCATTGCAAGTGATGACATTTCGTAAACAAATAAGTCTGTATATATAT
>NC_068987.1:91038759-91039829 GCF_001194135.2 Octopus bimaculoides
CTATATATATATATATATATATACACAAAATATGGGGGTTTAGTTCACAGGTGATCTAAACGATTAGGTACGCTAGGTAAGTACTGTAACGGATTACTAGGGCTCCAAGGTTATAGCCGAGACGGTAGATATGGAGCCATTGCAGATTTCCGATATAGCGGATATATAATTCTCTTTCTTCATCTCCTTATTCCTTTTCTGCTGTCCTCTATGTCGTCATTTCATTAATCTATACTCTTCTCATTTTTCCTATTTGTTTCCGATGACGGAGTACCTCATACTTGAGGTATCCCAGAAACAGCTGTAAGACTTTGAATTTTTTTCTAATAATAATAATAATGATGTATATGACTTGAGATGTTTGCCTTGCCTTAACGTTTGTTTTCCTCTTTAACAATTATTTATGTGTGTGTGTGTGTGTGTGTGTGCGTGTGTATATATGTATGTATATATAATATGTATTCTATTTTAATTTAGAGTTTCGCCTTGAGGGAAATTCCTTTCTTGCTCCTCCCCAGGTAAGATTTCTTTTCTAATATTTGAAGTTCCTCTGCTAGTAGCCAAGTATTTCCCCACCATTTGATAATCTTTGTTGTAGAATGAGAAAATGGGCCGGTTTTAAAAATTTCATTCCTTTCCAAGCAAAAGAAAGATAGCGAAAAAAAAAAAGAAGAGTTAAAACAAAAAAGCAAACAGCATTCGATAATTGAACCTGTATCGATCAATAGGTTTGCAGGGAGCCTCGTTCCGCTTTATTACACTTATATACAGATTAAAATGATTTAATATTAAATTTCAAAATATGTTTTCTAGCTTTAATTTTCAAACAAACGCAATTACGTACAAGCATTCCTCGACACAGGCACAGACATACATGCTCATATACATACACATACATACACATACATACACACACATACACAAGTACATCTTAGGGAGAGTGAGAGAGAAAGAGAAACAGAGATAGTGAAAGAGAGAGAAAGAGGGAGAGAAAGAGAGGGAGAGATGACTGAGGTGGATAGGTATAAAGTTATAAATATGTATATATATATATATATATATATATATAT
>NC_068987.1:91040161-91040365 GCF_001194135.2 Octopus bimaculoides
TATATATATATATATATATATATATTTATATATGTGTGTGTATATGCATACAAAGAGAGGGAGAGAGAGAACAAGAGAGAGAGAACAAGAGAGAGAGAGCAAGCAAGAGTGAGTGAGTAAGGGAGTTAGAGAGTAACAGAGCAAGAGAGTGAGTAAAAAAGAGCAAGAGAGAGAGAGAGAGAGAGAGAGAGAGAGAGAGAGAGA
>NC_068987.1:91040440-91041763 GCF_001194135.2 Octopus bimaculoides
TTAGACATCCGCCTTTGAAAACATTACAGAGCTGTCTCTGTATTTGTCGTATCCAAAGGTTTAAAGAGAGAGAGAGAGAGAGAGTTAGAGAGAGAGAGAGAGAGAGAGAGAGAGAGAGTAAAAGAGAGAGAAGGAACAAAACAAAACAATTGTTTTTCAGTTTGAATGCTTAAGATAATTCCATATAATCTGATTGGAAGAACGTTCCAAATATTTCACAAATAAACACACGTAAACAAATACAGACAAACACACACACACACAAACACACAAACACACAAACACACACGAACACAGACATAATACTAATACAGAGACACACACACATACACAAATAATAAAATGACAATACATATGATCGTTTAGAGTTATATATATAAACGCTTATATACAAATTAAGAGAAACAAAAATGTCTTTGGAAAGGAAAACAAAACTTCCCCCTGTCTGTCTGTCTATCTATCCATTTATCTATCTATTTGCCTACCTACCTACCTACCTACCTACCTACCTACCTACCTATCTATCTATCTACCTATCTATCTATCTATCTATCTATATATCTATCTATCTATCTATCTATCTATCTATCTATCTATCATATATATATATAGTTTTGCAGACACAAAAACACACACACACACACACACTCTTTCTCTCCCACACACACACTTATATATATATATGGTAGAGAGCTTATCTGTACGCGAGTATATATGCATGCATTCCTGCATACCTACATACATGCGTACAAACGTACATACGTACATACATTCATAGATACATACATACATACATACTTACTTAGGTATATATATATACACACACACACATATAATGAAATTAAGCCAAGTAATGAAATTTTTAATACATTCAATATAACTTGTTTTAACTTCATTTTATACTCTATTCGACTCTGTGTCCCATGCAAACTCGCCCACCCTGACTCCATTCACACGGATGCAATAACAAGAGTTTGGAGTGGTTTGTTCTGCTCGAATCGTGTCGAAAATTCTGGTAATGTGCATCGCTTCTAAGCATAACATGAATCCCACACCCGAACACACGATTAACGATGATCCATAAAAGATCGATGTATATCAAAGTGAATCCTGCCGCAGTTATTGGGAAGACAGAATGAAGGAAATGAGACAGGCGCAGGAATCGCTGCGTGGTAAGTAGCTTGCTTACCAATCACAAGGTTCTGAGTTCAGACCCACTGTGTGGCACCTTGGGCAAGTGTCTTCTACTATAGCCTTGGGCTGACCAAAGCTTTGTGAGTGGATTTGGTAGACGGAAAACTGAAAAAGCCCCGTCGTATATAT
>NC_068987.1:91041830-91044330 GCF_001194135.2 Octopus bimaculoides
TATATGTATGTATGTATGTATGTATGTATGTATGTGTGTGTGTATATATGTTTGTGTGTCTGTACTTGTCGCTCCACATCGCTTGACAACCGATGCTGGTGTGTTTACGTCCCCGTAACTCAGTGGTTCGACAAAAGAGACCGATAGAATAAGTACTAGGCTTACAAAGAATAAGTCCTGGGGGCGATTTGCTCGACTAAAGGCGGTGCTCCAGCATGGCCGCAGTCAAATAACTGAAACAAGTAAAAGAATAAAAGAAAACAATAAAAGTTAAGCAAACCAATATCAAAGTTTGAATGCATAAATGAAGGGGAGTTCAATGCTACTTGGTAATCTGCAATTCCAATAGTATCCAAAAATATCCTAAGATAAGTCGAACCTTAAGTATGACATTAAAAGACATAATAAAACCTGATGAATATGTTATCCAGTGCTGCTACAATTGTTTCACTAAAAGTCTTCATTGTGGCGTAAACATGTTGCCGTCAGGTATGCTGTATGCAAAACATTAATTCGATTATGTAATACTTTATGTTACTCTCAACTCATGAGGATTACTAAATAAATAAGTGAGCGATGACATGTCGATTAATCAACAAAACATCAACAGGTGGAAAGAAATGTCAAGTGGCGGGGAGCGGGTGCTACGAACTGTCAGCCACGAGGATAGAATGCGGTTGTAAATTGAAGACTAGCTAAAAGGTATTTCTATTATAAAAATGTCATCAAACTTAGCCACCTTGCTCATAAAGGCTGGTACTGGCAAAACACGATTCTGTACCAGCAGACAGCAGGTGCCAAGCGTGACATTTGAACTACCAAAATATATTTTAAGACAAATGCCGACATTGTTCTAAAAATCCATTTACCGTGTTATATTGTTCAGTACTTGAAGGAGTGACAAGCTAAATAAATTTCAGCATTATTTATTCAATTACTTAATTCATCTTGATTAAAGTGCTCCGATTAATTATTGCAGAACTAATTGAGTAGTAGCTTTAATTATGGGTGATCCAGTAAATTATAATTCTTTTCTTTCCTCTTCTTCTTTCCTCCCTTCTGTCTCCTCTGAAATTTCGCAGTGACCTTCGCTATTCTCTGCGTTTTCCAGTATATTATTTTTCACTGAACTCTTTGTTGAGTAACAAGTATTTTCTGTTTCAATTAGCAAGAGGACTGCAGGAAAAAAAATGCAGCGGAAAATATGCTGAAACAACACTTATCATAAAAACACATGCACACAAAACCCTCCATCGTAAAAATCGCATCCAGGAAGTGCAAAACGGTTTTGATTTACACAGAAACAAAATAAAAGTAAAAAAATATAAAATACGTGAAAAAAAAATCTAATTAACCGTGAACATATATTAAATGAAATGATTCGCAAGGTCGTGGTTTCGATTCCCGGACCGAGCGGTGCATCGTGTTCTTGAGAGCAAAACACTTAATTTTACGTTGCTCCAGTCCACTCGGCTGTAAAGGAATCACCCCGTGACAGACCAGTGTCTTGTTCAGAGGGCATGTTATGATCTCGGTGGCCATGGAAATCGGGTAACCGGCCAAATGAGTTTTAGAACTCTCCATTACTCAGAAGTCACTCAGTCAGCATTAAAATACCATTATGTAATTTTAAAGCGGACAGTCAAGTCACACACACACACACACACACACACACACACTCACACGTATACACCCGTCATAAAGCTCTACACACCCTGATATCTGGGTGACCATCGGTATCAACTTATTTCTTCCACGTTTTCTCTCGATGCCAAGTCTAATATTGTGGAACCTCATTGTACAAAGAAATCATCTCAAAGCCAAAACCACAATAATGCAGTCTGCCTACTGTTTTAAACTCAGTAAATTCCTGCCAAGTATTTTCTATTGTTAAACATATATATTATCTATTCTGCGAATGAACAAGATGGACTTTTGTAGGATTCCTTTCATAGATGGAAATATTAAAAGAAGCCTTATTACTGATTATATGACTTTCTATTTTATAACATATCACTTTGTCAGTTTTATGCATTTCCTGTTATGCAAACATGGCTAAGTCAGAATTTTCATTAAAATACTTCAAAACATACTTAACGGAAAGTATAACATTTGCAGAATTCAAACTTAATGTGGTGTTTCCACTTAATCTTAACTTTCTGAGCATTCATTATTGTAAATCCATTCCACTCGAGGTTTTCTACTTTAATACAAAGGACAGCCATAAAACCTGTCAAACTGTCTCGAATTGCTTTTGTATAACATTTTTGCATATTTTCTGTGCAAAGTGGGTTTTTGTTCATTTGACCATATGAATAACGAATCACGTGTTTTAATATTAAAATAGGTCTGGATTAATTTCGGGATCTGAGAAATGAATATTAATTTAGCGATCAATGAAATTGTTATGAATTCTTGAAGGTCCACAAATCTGTATGTTAGCTGGAGTCATCTATTTTAACCCCTGTATGTTATGCCTTTGGCGATGGCTTCCTCTAAC
>NC_068987.1:91048927-91051738 GCF_001194135.2 Octopus bimaculoides
TTTGTCCGGCGCGCCAGTGATTCTGTCAAGCAACAACAACAACAACTGCTTCTGCTGCTGCTGCTGCTGCCGCCGATGATGATGATGATGATGATGATGATGATGATGATGATGATGATGATGATGATGAAAGCTGTGTTCAAGAAGAGTGAAGAGGAGAAAATTGGTAAGATTAGAAAATAGAACGGAATGAAAATAGATGAGGTTTGGTGGAGACTAAGAGGAGGATGGCTGATGGAAGAGGGTGGGAAGAGGAAGAGCGGGAAGAGGAAGAGTGGGAAGAGAAGATAGATTGATAGCTAGATAGAGAGGGAAAAGGAGTGAGAGAGAGAGAGAGGGAGGGAGGAAGAGAGGAAGAAAGAGAAAGGGAGAGAGAGAGAGGGAGAAGGAGAAGAAAATAGAAGATTCAGGCGTATGTAATAGGATGAAGCTGGAGTCGATGATGAGGCTGATGAGGAAGAGATAGAGGAAGAAAGAAATACATGATGATGATGATGATGATGATGATGATAATGATGATGATGATGATGATGATGATGATAATGATGATGATGATGATGATGATGATGATGATGATGATGATGAATACATGTAAAGTAGAAAGAAAGAAAAAGGAAAAAGAAGGAAAGTAATAAAAGGTGAAGGAAAAAAGATGAAAAAGAAGATAACAAGAAGAAGAAGAAGAGTGAATGCCACCAATGTAAGGGCAAGGAGTATGGTTGATAGAGTCTGGTACTTTTATGGTGTTAAGTGAACGAAGGAGAGTGTGTGGTTACGATCTGCTAGAAATAGAAGTAAAACACCTCCCCTCAAATGACTCCAAACGTAACCGTCTTAAAACAAAGAGGACCAGGCTGGATAATATGAACCAAAATAGGTGTTATTGGAGAAAAACAACGGGATTGTCATGTCCAGAACGCCGTTGATCATTGCTTCTTACGATCAGGCCTAACGTAGTGCTTAAAAAAGAAGAAGAGGAACAACAACAACAGCAACAACAACAACGGTTGACATAGAGTTAAAGAACCATTATCAACTTTATCAGCAATAATAATAATGACCCTTTCTACAAAAGGCATCAGGCCTGAAATGTTGGGGGAGGGGATTAAGTCGATTACATCGACCCCAGTGCTTGACTGGTACATAATTTATCGACCCCGAAAGGATGAAAAGCAAAGTCGACCTCGGCGGAATTTGAACTCAGAACGTTGCGACAGGCGAAATACTTATTTCTTTATTGCCCACAAGGGGCTAAACATAGAGGGGACAAACAAGGACAGACAAAGGGATTAAGTCGATTACATCGACCCAGTGCGTAACTGGTACTTGATTTATCGACCCCGAAAGGATGAAAGGCAAAGTCGATCTGGGCAGAATTTGAGCGAATGCAGTACCAGGCAGCGGCTGCCATGGCTTCTGATCTTAACTGATTGGAAGTGTTATCATGTACATTGTTTTGTCTTGGTATAAAAGATGGGCTACAACAAATATTCTGCTCAATACCACAGATTTGCTTGTCAGTTGTTTGACCTAAACCAGTTGAACATTTCCTTTAGTGGCTGACGATATGTGCATCTCTTATCATGAGCAGAAGTAATGAGGGAGTATCATAGCCATGTGTTGAGAGGAATTATTTGGGGTTTGAATAATTCACCTTTGGAAACATGGGTGTTTTGCTCAACCTTAAACAAACCTTATTCAGGGACCTTTTGAGCAGATGGGGCTACTCGACCTGAAGAATATTCTAACTGAGCCCCACCTGCGAGGTAATACCCTGTTTATCTTGATATAAGATCACCATGTCGCGCACATGTGGTTGTGATGCATGTGCCTGGTGTATCCTTATCAGATTGGTAGTCATGATGGGTATACTGGGCTTTGTATATTTGTACCCCAGGGTCACTTTGATGGCATCCACTGCTCTCTCACTCAATAATAGTAATAATAATAATAATAATAATAATAATAATAATAATAATAATAATAATAAAAATAAAGAGTTCTGATTTCGGCATAAGAGCAGCAATTTCGAGGGCAAAGGGGTCAGTCGATATCACATACCCCAGTACTTGTCTGGTACTTTATTTAATCGACCCCGAAAAAAATGAAAGGCAAGGTTGACTTCAGTTGGACTTGAAACACTGAAAATAAAGAAAATAACGGAATACTGCAGGACTTCTTGTATTGCTGTTTGGATTGTGTGGGAAAAATATGGAGAATATGGAAGAGGAAGAAGAGAAGAAGAAGGAGAAAGAGAAGAAGGAGTAAGTGAGGGAAGAGGGTATATGGATTAGGAAGAGAGGGGTAAGAGGAGGGGAAAATGAAAATTAATTAGAAAAAGGGGAAGTAATGAAGAGGTGGAAAAAAATGAACGATGTTAAAGAAGAAATATAAATAAATGAGAGGGAGGAGAGACGGGAGAGAGAGAGAGAGAGAGAGAGAGAGAGAGAGAGAAAAAGATAGAGAGAAAGATAGATAGATAGATAGAGAGAGAGCGCGCTGATGTTGATGATGATGATAACGACGATGAGGATGATGGTGATAATGGCTAAGATGGTAGAAGACGAAGTTGATTAATAATAAAATGAATTTTCTTCCACCGTTTCTTCTTCTTCTTCTTCTTCTTCTTCTTCTTCTTCTTCTTCTCCTCCCCACCTCTTACACCCTCCCGCCACCCATTCTGATACATATCCCAATGTGTTAGACAACCGTAAAATAAAGCCAGTTCCCAAGGTAGCGTCAATCAGTCGAACGTTGCATTCGAAAGATTTTTGTTTTTACTAACTTCGCCATTTTGTTTCCTTCCTTCCC
>NC_068987.1:91051892-91053053 GCF_001194135.2 Octopus bimaculoides
CATCCATCCATCCATCCATCCATCCATCCATTCTTCCCTCCCTCTCGCTCTCTCCCTTCTTTCTTTACCAAACCCAAATACAAACCCCTTCTTAAACTTGAGTTTCTCGCTGCCGATTGCCGGATTCGATCCGCGATTACATTATTCTTTCTTTCTTTCTTTCATTCTTTTCCTAACGTCTTCCCCTCTTCCTTCTTCCTTTTCTCCTCCGCTTCGCATTCATCATTCATATCCACCATTTATATGCATATACGAAGACACACACACATATATGCATACACACATACACTGACCTTGTATAACCCTATGTATGTCTGTGTATGTCTAAGTGTGTGTGTTTAATGCGTATACATGTGTAGATATCTCTCCATGGAATTGTGCGTCTGTATCTGTTTCTACGTGCGTGTATGTATGTAAGTGTCCGCGTGTGTATGCATGTATATGTAGGCATGTATGCGTGTGTGGGTGTTTGTGCGAGTGAATGTGTGTGTGTTTGTGCGTGTTTAATGCATGTGCGTTTATACCTGTTTTTATGTCCGTATGCACGTATGCATGCATGTATGTATCTTTGTATGTGTCCACTTTATGTATGTATATATGTGTACCTGTATGTATGTATGTATATATAGGTGTGTGTGTGTGTGAGTGTGTGTGTGTGTGTGTGTGTGTGTGTGTGTGAGTTTCTGTACTCGTTGCTGTGTGTAAATCAATTTTCCTCTCTGTTATTATCTCTTTTGTATTTTCAGTGTTGGTCTTTTCGTTATTGATGTTCTTGTTATTGTTGCCGTTCTTTTCACAGATGTTATTGTAGTAGTAGTAGTAGTAGTAGTAGCAGTAGCAGTACTACTAGTAGTAGTAGTAGTTACCGTTGTTGTTGTTGTTAATGTTGCAGTTGTTATTGTTAGTGTTGTTGACCGTCTTGTTTTGTTTTCTGGCTATGAATAATCGAAGTTATTTCGGGAGATAATCTCCGTGCTTGGATGTTGTAATGGTTGTTATTACCGCTAGATGGCGTTAGTTTATACATCGCTCTAGCTGGTGGCCATAAATTTGGTATTGCACTGTTCATCACTTTACGTTCTGTAAGCTTCTTGTCCTCTCACCCACCCCACTCTTCTCCCCCACCCTACTCTTCTCCCCCACCCTACTCTTCTCCCCACC
>NC_068987.1:91055618-91058461 GCF_001194135.2 Octopus bimaculoides
TGTGTGTGTGTATGTATATGCACACAAATATGTAGCCATATAGCTGAATACATATATAAATATATATATACATACATATATACATACATACATACATACACACACTCTCTCTCTCTCTCACACACACACACACACACACACACACACACACACACACACATATATATAGTAGCATAGGCAAACATGCATCATTATTTTTGGTTGTTTCTTGTCCAAGAATTTCAATTTCCTCCTGAGTGAGTCGAGACACCACGTTGATGGTGTTGATGACTGAGAAAGACCAATACTCGAGCGAAACAGACGGGAATAAAGACACCATAAAAAAGTTGGCAGATGGTGTGGTTGTTGTTGTTGTTGTTGTTGTTGTTGTTGTTACATCTTACGTTTTGTTTCTTTTGTCTTCGAAAAGTTTAGTTAATTGGAACAGTTTTGATCTCGGTTCCAGCTGCCATTTTGAAGATTGGCTTTGGCTGTTGTTTCTAACGACGGTAAGAGCACCCCCGCAGTTCTTTCTCGGTGGTTAATTCACTGAACAAGATTTAACAAGGGTATATCTCATATTCTAAACACCTCATGCCCTGACCAACAGCTTCTATGTTCTATAATGGTCGATTCTATGCTTCCAGAGTTGAATTTTCCTAGTAAAGCTTTGTTGATTACATAACCCTTTCATGTAACGCTTAAAATAGTCTGGCTTTTTGGTGTCCTGATTATAAAAGCGCCCATGTTTCACGACCACCTAGCAATGCCGACAGCTTTATAAATCATATATCATTTTTGGCGTCCAATTTTTTCTTCTTAAACACACATTTTGCTTTACATTTGGCTAAGCACTGCGCTTTTTCATCTAAATTAAGCGCCATGATTATTTTCGTTTTAGGATTAACGTTATCATTAACGTAAGGGCTGCCCCAACCCGGTACTTTTGTGAGAGGTTGATCATAAAGATCTTAACACACCTACCTTTGTTTAGTTTGTGTAGGTTTGTTTTTTTGTCTTGTCTGAAACTGTGTGGATTTGTTTGAGACAAGATTTTGGTCGGCCCGAGGCCATAGTAGAAGACACTTGCCCTAGGTGCCACGTAGTGGGACTGAACCCGGAACCATGTGGTTGAGAAGCAAGCTACTTTCCACACAGCCACCCCTGCATCTAGTAATAGTTTCTATCCATTTAAAAGAAGAAAAGAAAATGGAAATAAGAAAGTTAACAATTGTTTATTTGTTTATTTGAAGCGAAGATGACCAATTCGTTAATTTGTTAATAATAAACAATTATTAATTTCCTTATCTCCAATTTCTCCTTATTCTTTGAAGTATATACATCCAGAAAATTCACTCACAAGGCATTGGTGAGTTTGGGGTTGTAGTAGAAGACACCCAAAGTTGCAGCATCTGTAGTCTTCTGCTTTCTCCATCCCCGTCCAACGACGAAGTCGACAGCAAAAACAAAGGGTTTCGAATTCTGGCTCAGGGCCAGCAATTTTGAGGGGAGGGGTAAGTCAATTGCACCAACTCCAGTGATTGACTGCTACTCATTTTATCGATCATCGAGGGGTGGAGGGTGATGGGAAAAGTCGACCTCGGCAGAATTTGAACTCAGAACGTAAAAGGCCACAGAAAATCCTGCTAGGCGTTTTGCTCAACGCACTAACAATTCTACCAACTCACAGCCTGAACAATCTACTACATATGTGGGAAATGGTGTCTGTGGAGTTGTTAGCTAACTCCTCCTACATCGTTTTATCGATTTTAATGAAACTTGACACGTGAGTAGAACTCATGTCTGGAAACCTCATGGCATACTCATATTGTTGAAAAAAAAATCGATAATAGGGCCCCTGGAAGGAATCCTTATATGTATCTAATGTATTTTATTTTAACATCCAAGGGGAATAACCCATTCGCCCCTGGAAGGGATCCTTATATATAGCCAAAGGAGATAACCCATTCATTTCCCTAAATTATGTGGTTAGAGTTATTTTCGCAATTTATCCAGTATAACCCTTAAACAAGTAAATAGTATTTTCCTAAACAATAGATTCACTTCTTTCGGTTAGTGACTTATTCACGAATATACCAAAACTAGCGCCACTGAGGGTAATATTCTCTGCGAACGCACATAAGCTCTTTTCAGAGTTATTTACTTTGAATTGTTATTATCTCATATCTGATTAGCCTGTTATTACGTAACATGCTTCACGTATACATACCTTATTAGTATACATACCTTATTAGTATTTCCTCCTAAGTTCTATATACTCTGAGAACGCATTAAAGCCCTTTCGGGTCTATTTTACTTGAATTCTTACTATCGGGAAACTAGTTTCATGTCATTACATAACTGACTTTACTAATTGGTTATTCATAACTTATTGGATATTCCTAAAAACAAGATCTTGTGTAAGACAGTTCGGCATTCTCTGTAAATGTACAAAAACCATTTTAAGGGCTACATACTTTGTATTGTTGTTATTGGATTAGCAAAACAACTATGAGAATGGAACCAAGACATAATCCTTGCTTTCCCCGGAATTACCGGGTACGTTGACTAGTGGCTTTAATAAAAGCTAAACATTATCCTCATTTTTCATCATCATCATCAACATCATCACCATCACCATTGCCATCGTCACCACCACCACTACCACCACCACACCACCGCCGCCGCCGCCGCCGCCGCCGCCGTCGTCGTCCTCCTCCTCCTCGTCCTCCTCCTCGTCCTCGTCCTCCTCCTCCTCATCATCACCGGTTCATTTGTTTATATTTTGGCTTAAATTTTTACATTTGGCAACAAAAGCCAAATAATTAGGAACATTTTTACGGTTTTTCACATTTATTGAATTA
>NC_068987.1:91059327-91059800 GCF_001194135.2 Octopus bimaculoides
ACAATCACTCCAGCCGTCACCCCCACCATCGCTGCTGCCACCACCACCACCACCACCACCAGATATTATAGAACCACGGTTGGTTGTGAAAACCTCTTGGTAACATCTTCAAGATTTGCAACTTGTTTGTTATGTTAGGATGGATTAATTAATTCCATGTTTGTCTCACATTCTCTCTCTTATTATTATTATCTCCTCACCCGTCCGTCCGTCCGTCAACCAGACACCCAGTTCGTCTGCCTTGGTTCTCACCCTTTCTCTCGGAATATGTCTGTCTGTCTGTATGTCTCTCCCACCCTTCTACTCTGCAAACTCTTTCGCCAGTCATTACGACTCGATGCAATTTCTAACAAGCAAGTCGCGCGAGAAAAGACACCAGCCAAGCCGAAGTGTCATTCTTGTAATTAAGAATGTCACTATGTTTAAGGGCTCATCGATTCTCCCCTAATACACCCCTTGCAGAGCAGGACAAC
>NC_068987.1:91063971-91064583 GCF_001194135.2 Octopus bimaculoides
ACTCACACACACACACATACACACACTCTCTCTCTCACACACACTCTCTCTCTCTCACACACACTCTCTCTCTCTCTCTCTCACACACACACTCTCTCTCTCACACACACTATCTCTCTCTCTCACACACATACTCTCTCTCTCTCACTCTCACACACACACACACCAAACATACATACGCATTTATTCATACAGTACACTCAAACACATTCACGCACACACACAAACAAGTACACACACATACACACACACACGCACACTCACACACACACAGCCATACACACATACACACGCAAGAGTGCGTTTAAATATACACTCACAGAAAGAGTAAGAGAGAGAGAAGGAGCAAAGGAGAGAAAGGTGAGAAGGAGAAATTTTAAAACGAGGGTTATATCGAGATATCTGATGTTAAATCAGTGGCGCCAAATCGGTGACGCCCAAACGACAGGCAGCACCAAAACGTCTCATAGTCGGGGTATTTCACTCCACTTTTATCTCTCTCTCTGTGTGGAGGAGAGAGCTAAACCAAAGACCAAGTCTTCAACAAGGATTTTAGTATTTCGTTTATTATTCTACGGACGCTACAGCAAAAACATCAATCCTACCACCACC
>NC_068987.1:91066824-91071461 GCF_001194135.2 Octopus bimaculoides
TGTGTGTGCAGATTTGTATGTTTTATGTATATATTCTCATGCATATACTTGCATATCTAGACATGCTCATTTATATTTAAATGATAAACTTCTGGAAAGTTTTACACATTTTTACAGTTCCAGTGATGGATTGGATCTGTAGTCTTCGAATTAGCTTTCTCCTTTCTGGTTTTGAGAAGCCTAATTTCTCAAGATTTGTATTTAGCCAGTGTGTTACATATCCCAGGGCCCCAATAATTACAGGTATAAACCTGAACTTGTAATCTGGATGGAGTAACTGTAGATTTCTCAATAGTTCAGCATAGGTGTTCTCTTTTTCACTGATCTTCAGCTTTATGTTAACATCCGCTGAGCAGCTAATTTCCACAACTGTGCACAAGTTCTCTTCTCTATCCCAAATTAATCATTATATCAGGTCTATTGTGCTTACATTTTATTGAGGTCTTCACTGGTACATTTCACCAGTATTCCTTTTCATTATGAGTGGCTATGGCTTCTCCCATATTGTGGCTTATTTCTTTGTCCTAGGGATTATCCTTCCGACGGATTTCATTATAGAGTGTCCTAACTACAATGTCATGTCTCATCGGTAGATAATACCATGATGACATTTTCGGGCAACTGCTTATGATGTGGTTGATATCTTCAGTGTGAACTCCAAAAAGTCTGCATCGGTTGTCACATTTTACGGCTTTTCCCACATATCCTATCCCTTTTGTGCATCAAGTATTTGATTGATATTTCCTGTTCCTGGATTGCAAGCGCATACCCTTCAAAGTGGGAGGTAGTAATCCAGCTATTCGTCCATGATAAACTGCTTTGATGATCGATGTTACTATCATCATGAAGTTTTCTACTAACATATCCATACATAGTCTTATGCTCATATAGGCTCACCCTTTCATCTGATGATATGTTGCGGTAGAGTCGTGCGACTTCTTTGGGCATGTATTCTAGATTATCAGACACAGAGTGTTGCTCAAGGAGGTGCCATCTAAGTCTTATGATGTTATCAACATCATGTATGCAAACTTGGTCAAGAGATGCACTTCGACACTTGGTGGTTTAAAGATGCTGCCAAAGGGCAACAATTTTCTTTATTCAGCTGTAATATTCTTTAGTGACAAGTGTTTTGTTACAGGTGCCATTGTAAGATATATTTTCATCCGCCCCTAGATACCTGTAACATTCCTCGTCAGATACAGGGGAGACAGTAAAATTATTAATGGAGATGTTACTAGTCTGATTTATAGTCTTTCCCCCTTTTCACAACCATATAACAACATTTATCCTGATCAAACTCCAAACCTACATCCTTTGAGAATGTTGTAACTAGGTCAAGGCTCTTTTTCATCTCATGCATATTCTTTGCATAAAGTTTTAAGTCGTCCACAAAGAAACAGTGTGTAATTTTGGTATTTCTGTTTCCTTGTGGACCAGTAAGATACCCTTCTGACTTCCTTAACATGAATGACAATGGGTTTACAGAAAGTATAAACAACATCACAGAGAGATTGTCACCTTGGAATATGCCTTTGCGATATTGTATTGTACCAGGGATAATACAGTCACTCTTCCTGTTTAATTTTAAGACGGTGGCCCACGATGAAGTCAGGTCAGCTATGGCCTTGACTATTCTGACTGGAACTTAAACAAGTTGAAGGGCTTCTAGCATCCATGAGTGAGGAACAGAGTCGAAGGCTTTCTTGTAGTCTCGCCACATTGAACCTAGGTTCCTCCTATGCTCTCGTACCCCTGACATCATAGTTTTGTTGATTGGTTTCTCCTACTAAATATATATCTCTATACCCTCTTCTGCTTAAATATGTTATAAATGGTTTGATGTCCCACAACTGTCTGTTCAAAATTTATTCTATTATACATACATGTATGAATGCATGCATACATACATACATACATGCATTCATACATACATACATACATACATACATACATACATACATACATACATACATACATGCGTACATACATAAGTACACAAATATACGCAGATACCCAAGTACCTAGCTAGCTACCTACCTACCTGCTTACACATACACACAGACACACACACATCTAGGTAGGTAGGTAAGTAGGTAATTAACTCACCTATGTATAAACTAATTCTCATACATCATTACTCTACATCTGATAAGCTGACCTGCCAACTTTTGTTATTCCAGGCATAAATTTTCTGTAAGAAAAAAAAATTCCTGATGAATCTCTGAAACTAAATGAGAGCGCTAAATAAATGATTATCCAAAATTCTGACAACATCGTTTTTCTTAATATATAAAATCCGTACATCACTTGCAACAATCTCTACGTACGTACATACATAAATGCATGTATGTATGCAGAGTGGATGTATGTATGTTAGCATGTTTAATAACTGTAAGACAAAACTAATACAAATTAATGCAACACTTCTACCTCCGCTATGCAACATTATTCGAAACTGGTGTTAGATTTCACAGAAAAAGTATGAACAATACGTACACAAACAGACAGACACACACACACCCACACCCACACACACACACACACACACACACACACACACACACCTTTACGAGCACAACACATACATACATGTAAGCGCCTATCAATACATTAGAAAATGAAGGCAAAAAAATATGAATATTCTCAACAACAATTATTATTCTACTTCTGTTGAATAATAGACCTGACAGTCGTGCTTTTTATTTCAGACTGTGAACAATCTCACTAATTTTTACAATAATTACTGTTGTGTATGGAACATGTGGAAATATGGAAATTCTGCTTATCTCAATTTATTCCAGTAATATTGTCTCAGCTTCTATGAATAACAGTTCTTCTTTTAGTCAATACTTTTGTATAATTTTTATGATTCAGCAATATACAAATGCACACACGCACGCACGCACGCACACACACACATTACACATATGCACACGCATATACTCTGGACGTTGTGGCTACGAAGTAACTTTTTAATCATTCGGCCATATACATACGTACATACACACATGTATATGTATGTATGTATGCATTTATACATGCACACACACACACGCACACACACGCGCTCGCGCGCATGCACAAGCTGCATTCCAGAAGGTCTGAGACTCTTTTAGGAGTGGCAGATTATTATAAATTTAGGAGTTCTAGATTATTGTAATTTCAGTATATCATTACTAATAAGCTAACCTGCCACCTTTCGTTATTCCAGATTGAAAGAGACGGCCGAAAAATTGCTTTGAAAACAACCTACTAAACACTGCTTTTGACAGTTGACAAGTTTACAGAATGCAGACAGGATGTGAAGACTATTTGGAAGATCACTATGCAATGAAGGTCTTTTTTTTTTGTTAAACTGGGCAAAAATGCTACAGAAATTTATGAAGTGCCCTAGACTGCTTATGGATTAACTTGTATGAAGCGAACTAGAAAGTCAACACAGCCATTTTATACTCACGTTACAGGCTATTTGTGATTTCTGTTCTAGTAGCATTTGTCAAAACAACCACCACTTGATTTGCTGATAATCATGCGTATTCTTGGTCCGGTAACTTGACTAACCTGAACTCATTAGCGAATGTGTGGAATATAATTAAAAAGAAGCAGCTCAGGGTTCTATCACACTCGAGCAGATTGTTTTCCTCTACACCAGAGGTTCTCAAACTTTTTGAACCACCGCCTCCCTCATGGTCACATAATATCCTCAGCACCCTAACCTTATTTTTATGTGTAAATAGATATTTTATATTTTACTAATGTATATATACAATGAATCATTTGATATTTAATATAATATTATATAATTTGTATACAATACTATAATAATATTATAATAAATTCATAGCGTCCCCCAATCCACTGCTTTCTTCCCAATGCCGTCCCTTTTCTCTGCCACACCCCTTTAGACACCAGGGCCCATCTGGACCCTCTCAACGCCCACCGCGGGGGTGGGGGTGGGGCGGCAGCGCCCACTTTGAGAACCTATGATCTACACCAACACAAATTCAGGCTGTTATTGAATCGAAAGAACCCTTAAATAAGTACCAAGTGACATTTCGTGATTATCTTCCATTTTTTTGTGAAACTTGTTCTGTTAATATATATTTTGGAAATTCACTTATTACAGTTCAATATTTTTAGTTATTCGATTTTCAATGGAAATAATAAATGTTAAGTTTATATCAACAAAATATTAGAAATAGATCAATTTTGATTTAGTGGGCGATTGAAATATTGCCGCTCGGACTTACCAAAGTTTTGCATAAAATTCTACTTCGCTGTGAACCCCCTCCTCCTTCTTTCTCTCCCCTCCACATAAATACACACACACGGACACAGAAGCACGCACATTAGTGAACAATGCAAGTACACGCTCACACATAGAAACTTATGCATATATGTTCGTGACAAGAATATATATTTCGTAGATATAAATATCACTTCATGCAGCCGCAGTTTGTTGTGGGGCTCAATGAAATAAAAAATAATTCAGGTATCACAAGGGCAATATATAAATACAGAAAATAGTCTGAAGAAAAGACGTGAAAATAGATCAAAGTACATTACAATACATTAGAAAATATATATACGTATTTTAATTATCATATGTATATGTATATGTATATGTATATATA
>NC_068987.1:91073476-91074519 GCF_001194135.2 Octopus bimaculoides
CTGGAAATTCCCGAGGATTGGATTTCCTGGAAATTTCCCAGGATTGGATTTCCTAGAATGTTTCGAAGTTCCGAGGATGAACTGCTTCCTGGAAAGTTCCGAGGTTGAACTACTTCCTGGAAACTTCCGAGTGTGGTAATTACTGGAAAGTTCCGCATGATAATCAAAATTTTTACTCCCGCATTCTACAGGCAACCATCTTGAATGGACCGGCCGCTGGTCAAGATGTTCTTATTTTCCAATGTCCCTCCCTCCGATACGATCTACAAATTTAAGCAGCTTCAATTTCCTATCACACTCTGCTTTGTAATGGCAATAAATAAGGCACAGGTTCAATCATTGCAAACGGTTGGTTTAAATCTCACAGAGCAAGTGTTTTCCCACGGTCAACATTACGTTGGCTGCTCCCGTGTTGGCAGGCCACAAAGTCTATACATTTGTGCATCAGAAGGGAAAACGAGAAACGTTGCCTACAAAGAAGCGCTCCACTGAAAAGACGGCATTTCTTCACATCTTCCAAATCACCCCAGTCATCTGCAGCCGTAAAAGCTTCGTACTTGCTGTGCCAGCCAACGTAAGTCAATGACACACAACTTAACTCATTCACTGTATCTCTCTTCCTCTCTCACATACACACATACGCGCACGTCCATTTCATATATCTTTTTACGGACGCAACTGCTTACAAAAATTGGGATTAATGTACAATTTCTTTCTATGTTCATAATTAAATAAATGTTTTAATGATTATACAGACGTCCAATAGAATAGTTCTCAGACTATGAACAAATCCTTTCTTCACAACTCCTGAAGCCATTTTCTGACAAGGGGTGATGAAATCTTTATACTGCTAGAGGCTCCAATCGAAACAGGGGACCCAAAATGATAAGGTTGAGAAACGCTGTTATAGATTATGCCTAACCGAAAGCGATCACGGCCACATCATTGAAACAGGCCGGGTGAAACCGGGTTTAGCTGCTAGTATATATATATAAATATATATATTCTATTTTTCACACACACACACACACACACACACACAC
>NC_068987.1:91077029-91077681 GCF_001194135.2 Octopus bimaculoides
ATTGACAGCAACAACAAACATCACCAGCACTGTTACCAATACATTTGGTGATGGTAACAACAACAACAACAACAACAATGACAACAACGGCAGCAGCAGCAGCAGCAGCAGCAGAAACAACAACAACAACAACGGCAGCAGCAGCAATACCTCCACCAACGTCACCAGTAACACAACCGTGACTTCTGAAATACATGTGATTGAGAAAAGCAGGTCGTTTAGGTTCCAACAATGGTCAGAGCGGCAGGACTTAATCCTAACATCTTGGGGAACGTCCGGCTCATGAGAGGTATCCAATGACATCCTGCTCGAACTGGAATGTGGCAGATTCATGCAGATGACATCGCAAAGATGATGTCGGAGACCTTGGAAATCGATGTGGTAGGCACGGTGGATAAAAACTGGAATGAGTTTGAAGGTGGGTTGCCAGACTTACTCTGAAAAATGGGCTGAGAGTAACTTGCACTACTTTATGTGTATGTAAATATAATGCATAAAGCCGTGTGGTAAGTAGCTTGCTTCCCAACTACATGGTTCCAGTTTCGGTCCCACAGCGTGGCACCTTGGAAAGTGTCTTCTATTATAGCCTCGGACCGACCAAAGCCTTGTGAGTGGATTTGATAGACAGAAACTGAAAGAAACCCATCGTGTA
>NC_068987.1:91079943-91081810 GCF_001194135.2 Octopus bimaculoides
GTGTGTGTGTGTGTGTGTGTGTGTGTGTGTGTGTGTGTCAGCGTATATTCTATCTGCGCTCGTTTGTTATGGATTCCTCCGCTTAATAAATTAAAAATTGGTTCAGAACAGCCGAAAATGTGAAGTTTTATGGGTCATGAGCCAGTAATATGACACGTTCCAATGCTCTGTCCTGAGCAACCTGCTGTGTTCGGATATTTACTACGATCACAATGTTGGCAGAGGAGTTGGAAGGAGTTCGTTGGCACTCGCCACCTCGGCCATTATCACCTCTCTTCACCATTGTCGCCGCCGCTGTCGTCTTCATCATCATCATCATCATCATCGTTGTTGTCGTCGACGTCGTCATCTTTGTCGTCGTCTTTATCCTCCTCGTTCTCGTGATTACCGCCCCCATCATCATCATCATCATCATCATCATCATCGTCATCACCTCCACCAGCCACCACTATTCCACAAAATCCTCCATTAATAATACACTATCAACGCCAAAACTTTCTCACCACCACCACCACCACCACCACCACCACCACCAGGTTGACGAAGAATGCTTCGTTAAGGTCGGTGAATCCGCTAGAAATATCAGCAACGTCAGTCCCTAATCACATCCTACATTCTCAAAAATCATCATCATCATCATCATTAACAACAACAACAACAACAACAACAACAAAATGGGCTCACAGGTACAGTGAATATTGTAGTTTTAGATACACAATGCCTAAAATATAAGACGAGATGGCCCTGGTTGGAATCTATTTAATGTCAGTCTGGTCAATCATGGCAGCTTAATATAATCACAGCCAAATGCAAGGCAGCGAGTTGGCCGAATCGTTAGCACGCCGGGAAAAATGCTTAGCGGCATTTCTCTCCGTATTTACGTTCTGAGTTCAAACGCTGCCGAGGTCGACTTTACCTTTCATCTTTTTTGGGTCGACAAAATAAATACCAGTGGAACACTGGGGGTCGATGTAACCGACAGGCCCCCTCCCCGAAATTTCAGGCCCTGTGCCTGTAGCAGAAAAATCATTACAGCTAATTGCACTTTAAAAACCAGAATTCAACCACGTCTCTCTGAGTTCCAGCTGCTGAGAAATAGCAGCCAAAACTGCCTCAAGTCAAACCAGCGGGGGTGACAAACACTGACACATACCACCACCACCACCACCATCATTGCCCGTTCTTAGCTACATCACCATGACCCAGGTTGATAAAAGGCCTCAATGGCATGTCATCTATGGAAAATTCTTGAAATTTGCGATCATCTTCGCTTCTCAAGTGGAGCTGGCATTAATTGCCATCACGTGATTAAGATGCATCTTACAGAGGTGAAGATAATCTTCATAAATCAACACGAAATACACACACACACGAGCTTCTTTCAATTTCCATCTACCAAGACTTTGGTGGGCCCGAGGCTACGAGCTATAATAAAAGACTCTTGCCCAATGTGCCAAGCAATGGGACTGAACCCGAAACCCATGCGCAGGAGTGGCTGCGCAGTAAGAAGCTTGCTTCCCAACCACGTGGTTCTGAGTTCAGTCCCACTGCATGGCACCTTGGGTAAGTGTCTTCTACTATAGCCTCGGGCCGACCAAAGCTTTGTGAGTGGATTTGGTAGACGGAAACTGGAAGAAGCCCGTCGCGCGTTTACGTCCCCGTAACTTAACAGTTCGGCAAAAGAGACCGACACAATAAGTACTAGGTTTATAAAAAATAAGTCCTATGGTCGATTTGTTCGACTAAAGGTGGTGCTCCAGCATGGCCGCAGTCAAATGATTGAAACGAGTAAAAGAATTAAAGAGTATATATATATATATATAAAATATACGCAGTCCCACATGTGTGTTTTCATACGTGTACACAC
>NC_068987.1:91084226-91084878 GCF_001194135.2 Octopus bimaculoides
TATATATATACGTGTATATGTTTCTGTGTTTGTTTGTTTCCCCAACCGATGATAGTGTGTTTACGTCCCTGTAAGCAAGCGGTTCGGCAAAAGACCCCGACAGAATAAGTACTAGGCTTACAAACAATAAGCCCCGGGGTCGATTTGCTCGACTAAAGGCGGTGCTCCAGCATGGCTACAGTCAAATGACTGAAAGAAATAAAAGAATAAAAGAATATATATATATAAACACATACATGCACACACTCACACACATATGTGTATTTACGCCACACATCCAGATACATAGTGAGATGTTACGCACACGCATGCTCTAATACACACGCCCATATAAGCACACTTACACACGCACATGCTATACACACTTATAGACACATATGCATACACACACACGTACACACACACACACACATACACGTACACACACACATACGTGCACACACACGTGCACACACACACACACACACACACGCACACACACACACAACTATATCATTCAAATACTTTCGCGGTTCAATATATTTTCCAACAGTTATTCATTTGACATAAAACAGGAAAAAATTTGAGAAAAGACAAACATACAAACATGCAACACGTACACAAATACATTCACTTTCGCACATATGAGTGCAGGCGTGGCTGTGCGGTAAGA
>NC_068987.1:91086026-91087999 GCF_001194135.2 Octopus bimaculoides
AAGAGTTAGAGTCTCCAAGATGTATTTCAAAACATGTGTAGAAGAGTCAACTTACGTATTGAAAATGAAAGACTACACTTTCAACACCTCTTATAACGTTTTCTAAAGTCTAATATATTCTTTTGTAGTCTGATACCATCTTATAAATATTTATTTTGCAATAAAATACTTACTGTGGAGAGACTTTTTGAACACCCTGTATAAGTGCATGTATGTATGTATGTATGTATGTATGTATGTAAAATATGTGAGCCCCTATATGTGTATGCATGCCCATTAATACACACACACACACACATATAATTCTCTCATATCTTCCCTTTCTTCATGGATAGGAACACAGACACCACACACACACACACACACACACACACACACACACACACACACATACTAAAATAACCAGAACTATATTAATATAATTTTACATGTTTTGTCTCTTTTTATGTGATATTGTAGCGATTTATTTTTCATTAGTTTCGATCAAACTTGAAATTCTCTTTAACAAGAAATTAAAATATTTTCGCATAGTTCTGATAATTTATCGACAACTTCTAAAATTCTGTATGAGACTGCCAAGATATTACCAAACTCTCATATATTTGAAACTCATTTTCTTCCCTACTTCCATCCCAACATGTCCCTTCGTATTTTTGTAACTTTCTCCTATTATCTTCCCCAATTCGTTCTATCAATTTATTTATTCCAACCAATCTTCTTTATTCACTCCAGTTTTTCCTCCGCACTCTCATTTGTACACTATCTCTCTCTCTCTCTCCCTCTCTCTCTCTCTCTCTCTCTCTCTCTCTCTCTCTCTCTCTCTCTCTCTCTCTCTCTCTCTCTCTCTCTCTCTCTCTCTCTCTCTCTCTCTCTCTCTATCTATCTATCTATCTCATGTTTTCATGCATTTCTTTCTATAACTTGTCAGTCTATCTCTCTATTTCTCCCTCTCAGTATTGTTCTCTCTCTCTTTCCCTTTCTCTCTCTCTCTCTCTCTGAATTTCTCAAATTGCTCCGCAACCTTATATATGGTCATGAAGGCGCACGTCCAAGTGGTTAGGATGTTGCACTCAGTATCGCAAGATCGTACTTTCGATTCCTGAACCAAGTAGTGTGTCCTGTCCTTGAGCAAAACACTTCGTTTCGCGTTGCTCCAGTCCATTCCACAGGAAACAAAAAGACAATGCAATGGATTGGTTCCCCTTTCAAGGCTAATGTCAAGATCTTGGTCACTTATACGCCAAAGAAACCATGTATCCGGCTCCACGAGCCATAGAACTCTAGACGAGCCATAGAACTCTAGACGAGCCATAGGACTCTAGACGAGCCATAGAACTCTAGACGAGTCATAGAACTCTAGACGAGCCATAGAACTCTAGACAAGCCATAGAACTCTAGACACTTATACACAGTCGCTCTTTCTATTGTTTCTCTATTATTTCTCTATTGTTTCTCATTTAATATCTCTCTTCGTCCTGTTTCACTCACAAGATTTACTCCCCTTTCTCTGTCTGTCAGTCTACCTCTGCATTAAGTTTTTGTTCTTTTTTCCACTTCTTCACACAAAACCCGCACTACCACGCTGCTTGAGACTTCAATAAATATGATGCAACTAATACAGAGAAGAGTTTTTTTTAATACAATACATCTCAAAGATATGTATACACATACATACACACACACATATATACATACATACATACATACATACATATATATACATACATACGCATATACATTGATATATATACATATATTCATATATATTGACATGATACATACGTACAACATACACACATACATACATACGTACATATATATAAATATATACATATATATACAGATATAGTTATACATTAAAACATTCACACATTCGTACATACATTCAAATATTTATCTATACCTCCTTCCCCCCCTCTCCCCCTCTATTCATCCATACATACAGTCAAGCACACACACACACACATACACAC
>NC_068987.1:91088479-91089386 GCF_001194135.2 Octopus bimaculoides
TATATATATATATATATATGTGTGTATATGTATATGTATATGTGTGCGTGCGAATGTATATATGTTGCTCACATGTATGTATATATAAATAATATGTATGTATATGTACTTATACACACATTCATATATATGTATATGGATATGTTTGTGTGTGTATATATATGTACATATACATACATACATATATACATGCATACATACATATATATATGTATGGCACCTTGGGCAAGTGTCTTCTACTACAGCCTCAGGTCGACCAAAGCCTTGTGAGTGGATTTGGTAGATAGAAACTGAAAGAAGCCCGTCGTATATATATATATATATATATATATATATATATATATATATATATATATAAAGAGTTCAAGGGTCCGTGAACGCTTTCATCAGAGTTGTCTGAGTCACATTCTGAATGTTGGCTGGACCTTAAAAACTCCAGACACGCAGGTCCTGAAGACAGCTGATATCTTGAGTATTGAGGTGCTGGTGCACAAGTACCAGTTACATTGGACTGGATATGTTATCAGAATGATGTATAGCAGGATCCCTAAACAGATGCTATATGGGGAATTTGTTAGTAGAAAGAGACCCCAGCAGAAACCAAGGCTATAATTTAAGGACTGTCAGGTGCTCATTAAAAGCCTGTGATATGCAGGCGACCGGCTGGGAGAGCAATGCCTGTCATCGCTACAGATGGAAGAAGCAGGTTAAGGAGGGCGGCGACATCTTTGAGCGAGCACGTATTCTGCATGAAGACTTTAAATGTGCTGCTCGAAAGCGCACTGCTGGTGTAATGAATGGCGAAAGCTTGGTTTGCAATGTTTGCAGTCGTGTATGCTTGTCAAGAGCAGACCTCATAAGCCACCAACGGAGCCACAAATGCAAAATATAAGTTAGTCCTAGAGCG
>NC_068987.1:91089396-91091160 GCF_001194135.2 Octopus bimaculoides
ATCCGATTTGGACCACCAAGAGCTGCAGTTAAGTTTTGATCTTTGTGGATTTTAAAATGTCTTTTGAGGTTAGAATTGCAGACTGTATAGCATACACAGCATTGAAAAGTGTGCACAGATACATTGGCAGAATAGTTAGTGGAGGTTCGTTTTTCATGGGTCCTCAAATGAGATTTGAGCCCAGTAAAAGAAAGGCATGGTCTGTCACAAGTTGCACACAAATAGGTCACCGAGATTCATCTTTTTGTTCACATTTTTCTTTAAATCTTTCTTGAGTCTTGCACGTATTATTTTGGTCTCCTCAAATACTTTCACTCCACTCCACACTTTTGTTCACCATCCAGCTCGATCCGAAGCAAGGGTTTCTATGGCCTTTGGATCCATTCTAAGTGACTCCATGGAAGTCCTTATGCCGTCCTTAAACCTCTTTTTAGGTTTACACCGATTGCGTTTCCCCTCTGCAAGCTCGCCATAAAACAGCAGTTTGGGAGCGCGTTCATCCGCCATTCGAACAATATGGCCACACCATCTCATTTAGTATTTTTAAAACTTTTTTTATATATCATTTATATTTAAATCTTATTTTATTTATATCTTTAAATTGCATATCTTTTACTTCTACCTCTTTTTCATGTATGTATGTATGTATGTATGTATGTATGTATGTATGTATGTATGTATGTATGTATGTATGTATGAGCTGCTCCGCATCGGGCACAGGAATGATATTTAATCACTCTATGGAGCGTTTGGGTGTCGATTTGGTGTCCGGCACAGGACAGCTTACCCCATGGACAGGTAGAAGCTCTTTAACCTTGGTTGGTAATCTACTTAGGTGAAGGAAGGCCCCCTGTCCAGCATTCGCCATGATAGATCACAAGCCACTAAACCCTTTTCTATTTTCTCTCCTTGTTTCTTTCTGTGTTCCTTTCTGTCGAAGAGCGTAGGCTCGAAACGTAAAGACTTTCTCACTTCCCGAGCGTTAAACTAATACATCTGTTTGTTGTTTACACATCCATCTTCGTCTTTTGTTTTTTTGTAAATTCTCACTATATATATATATATACACACACACATACATACATACGTATATATATCTAATTTTATGTAAAATAGTTGTCAAACTGGTGATAAAATGCATAGTAGCTAACTCGCTTTGGAATTAAAGTGTATTTTCAATGCAATATAACTTGAATGAAATCTGTTAGATGAACGGCAGGATGAAGTGAACCTTGACGCTGGTCACTGACCCTAAAACCGCTGCAAAAGTTCTGACAGATATGCTATACTTTCCGCGAACTTGATTAATTAATTAATCTCAAGATTAATTATAGAGCATGCTGTCTTTAATGTATTCTCTAATTAGAACATGTCAATCTAGTCTCATTGAACAATGCAAAAACAGCCGTTGTTTATATGAAGGAAAGAATATTGTAGCAAACTGTTGGATAGCACTCATTTGAAACCCTCATCTTCCGTATAAATGCTATCACTGATGACGATCTTTTTGGTAATTCCACAGATGGAACATCACTGAATCTGCATTTCAAGGAGTAGCCTTTCTCTATAGGACGAGAAAACGTTTCGATTGTGATCAATGACTGATCTTGTTCAAATCTCAAGTAAATATTATAATGGAATATTGGAATGAGGCTGCTGCTACAGAAAGACAGACAGACAGACACAGACACAGACACAGGCACAGATACACACAGACACACACACACACACACACACACACACACACACACACACACACACACA
>NC_068987.1:91103743-91106069 GCF_001194135.2 Octopus bimaculoides
ATTGTAGAAGACGCTGGCCCAGGTTGCCACAAGGTGGGACTGAACCCCAAACCATATGATTAGGTTGCAGAGTAAGCGTCTTGACCATATAGCAAAATCACTCAGTAAGTTTTAGTCGGCCCGAGGTTATAGTAGAAGACAGTTGCCCAAAGTGCCGGAACTATGTGATTAGAAAGCAAACTAACACGCGCACGCACGCACGCACGCACGCGCACACACAAATACACACACACACACACACACACACACACACACACACACACACACGCACACTAAGCACAGGCATACACACATATTTAAACGCAGGTCACACACACACACATACATACGCTGACTTCTACATCATCCCTGTCAGGCATTGCTGAAATTCTCGAAAACGGTGCGAGTACATGGAGTTTTTCCTTGACCAAACTACATCAGTCAGGTTATGTCACGAAAGCAGACATATCGGCGACGGTGTAAAGAAATTCCATTAAAGGATCCGGCACCTTTCACACGTTGACTTGTGTGAATAAGAAACACTACACGGATGTACAAACGCGTAATCTTTCTAATTTATATTTATCTGCTGACAAGTGAGATGATATAATCTCCGTTGACGGGAAGATGGAAGAAAAGAGGAAAGAATCTCGTTAAGATGTTGAGACAAAAGACTTCAGCAGTCAAGGAATGGTAAACCCATCGTTGATAACGATGATATACTAGGCCATGGTGGTCAGCCCATCTATCTATCTATCTATCTATCTATCTATCTATCTATCTATCTATCTATCTATCTATCTATCTATCTATCTATCTATCCCCCTCTGTCTTGTTTGTATGTCCGTGTTTGTGTGTGTGTGTGTGCATATACTCTTTTATTTGTTTGAGTTATTTGACTGCGACCGTGCTGGAGCATTGCCTTTAGTCGAGCAAATAGACCCCCACGACTTGTTCTTTTTAAGCCTAGTACTTATTCTATCGGTCGCTTTCGCTGAACCTCTAAGTTAGGGGGACGTAAACGCAACAGCACCGGTTCTCAAGCGATGTGTGTGTATGTATAAGAGTATGTATGGGCGTGTTGGTGTGATAACAGGAAAAAAAAAAGGACAGAGATAATTGAATACTAATTATGAGGATAATGTTTATTAACGGAAATTAAATGACCCTGTTAATAATTCATTACCACTTATATTTACCGTCACTCAAGATGGCGAACTGGCAGAATCTTTAGCACACCGAACTAAATGCTTAGCGGCATTTCGTTTGCTTTTACGTTCTGAGTTCAAATTTCGCCTAGGTTACTTTATTTTTCATCCTTTCGATAAAATAAGTACCATTTGATCACTAGGATCAATATAATCGATTAGGCTCTACCTCGAAATTGCTGGCGTTGTATCAAAATCCGAAACCAATATTACTGATTGGAGATTATATTCAGTTAGTCTCTGCATCTTGATTGTTCTAGTCACAACATTTCAGCAATCGAAGAAGGCCAGGCTGAGTACAACAGTCCCCACCCCGGGCCTTCTTCAGGTGCCGGTCGCATTCGGAAATGTTCTCGGAATTTGTAATCGAATCTTTTATGGAATACCCAGGATAAATTGTTCTTATTCCGTCGTCTGCATCATTGATAATCTCCATGTTAGTCTACTCATTGATTGGGAACAAAGGATAAAATGGGACCAGGCAGTCGAGTGTCCGCTTTCCTGGAAGGAAAGCTGCGGTTCTGACCAGGGGAAAATTGTCCACACACACAACACATACACACACATATGCACACACGCGTGCTATTACACACACACACACACACAGACTTGCGCGCACGCACATGTCCACTTCCCCCACACATACATCCTTCTCTTACACTCTCTTGTCTTAGAAAGAACTTTTTCTTCACCCATTCCCTTCCAGTCATTTCAAAATGTAACCACATGTGAATCGTTGGCGATTTTCTTCCTCCATTTTTCTGTTCTATTGGACTTTCCTCTGTTTCTGAAGAAGAGCTTTGCTCGAAACGTTAAACCATCTTTCCTTCCCTGAGCGTCTGCTAATACTTTACATGTACCACGTCCTCGCGGTGCTTTGTTTTTGTTTGTTGTTCTTTTTTTGATTAACTATATATATATATATATGTTTATTTATATATATATGTGTGTGTGTGTGTGTGTGTGTGTGTGTGTGTGTGTATACACATACACACATACACACGCACACACACACACACACACACACACACACACACACACACACACACTACATGCATATATGCAAGTCTATATCTATTTAATCTGTATGAATTTATTAATGGCTCTGGGTCTCTCTTTAGTTTATACTCTTCATTTTC
>NC_068987.1:91106334-91108094 GCF_001194135.2 Octopus bimaculoides
TATATATATATATATATATATATATATATATATATATATATATATATATTTGCAGGCAGCATGATATGTGTTAATGATAAATAAGAAATCTGAATTACTATAACAACATTTTCTTTTTCTTAAAATTTCATCAAATCAACAAAGAAGCTTCGTAAGATCGCTGAGCAGAAGCCACTTCTAACACACTGCATCTGACAGCTTTGTTTTGTTGGCGTTATTGCAATGGCGGAAAAGAAGAATGTTAGTAAATAGCTGTTAGAATATTTTTATGGATAACAAAATGGCATCTAGCAACAGAACTATTGTTAGTAGCCTTGGTAGAGCAAATGTTTGCTTGTATTATATATGTTTGTTTTGTATCTTTTCTACACGTATACACACACGTACGCCTCGATAAGTTTATAAGATTCTTATCAATGCTACTGCATGTTTGCGCCATCTGAGTCCTGTATCTGATTCGTAAAGCACCCATGATTACAATGTCTGCAAATAAATCTTCGACATCGGTGGAATCCCACTCCTGCGTATTACCTCTTGCATCTGTCTTGGCCAATCCTATGTGCTTTAGCATAGACCTGCCACGGTTCTTGTTGGCTTCTTTTGGCTATTTTATCAGAAGGCACCATCTTGTCGACTAGATACGGGAGACTGGTTACAACTGCTTGGGTCCATAGAACATGGAGAACCAGAAGAAATATCAGAAGCACATGTGGTGCCCTCTTGATGGCTTAATACAAAGGGAAGTAACTAACTCCTCACAGTGAGGCAGGAATAAGGATTTGGATATAGAACCAAGGAATACGATAAATCATTTTGTCTGCTCCCCTTACAATTCCGTCTCTCTACCATCTAAGATTGGTGCTTTGTTTTTATAGAATTCCAGAACAGGCAAAGTCGAATTCGGCGGTAAGAAGACAAAGAGCCGGAACAAATTCCATTCGGAATTTTGTTTGACGCAGAAGCGATTATGCTAATTTTTCAGTGAAGACGCATGGCTTTGTGATTAGGGTATTCGGTTTACGATCGTAAGGTCATGAGCTCAATTCCTGGTGACGCGTTGTGTCCTTGAGCAAGACACTTTATTTCACGTTGCTCCAGCTGGCAAAAAGGAGATGTACCTGTGTAATTCAAAAGCCCGGCATTATCACACGCTGTGTTACGCTGAATCTCCCTGAGAACTGTATTAAAGGTACACGTGTCTGTGGAGTGCTCAGCAATTTGCATAGTTATTACACGAGCAGGCTGTTCTGTTGATCAGATTAAATGGAACCCTCATCGTCGTAACCGACGGAATGCCAGTTTCCATTAAGTTTTATAAGACATTTATCTGTACCAATATATAACTGAACCCCATCCCCCCAAATACGAGGCTCTTCAACAGAACATGGACCTAGTTCTATAGAATTCTGGGTGATTTCATTAATCTTAAGATTTTTTTAATGTGTTCTGTGTTTTGTACGGCAACCATTTTATGAAATTTACTCTTAAAATTTTAAATTAAAAATGTTAAAGAATACTACCTTGTCCTTATATTCTTCGTATTAATTCTGAAGTTATGTGTGACGCAAGTATGGTTGTGTGGTTAATATGTTCACTTTGTAACCACGTGGTTTCGAGCAACAGGGCAAGTGTCATTTACTGTAGCTTCGAGTCGACCAATGATTTGTGAGTGAATAATTTGATAGACGGAAACTGTGCAGAAGTACGTTACACACACACACACACACACGCACACAAGTATAATTTAATTCATGTATATA
>NC_068987.1:91108931-91110535 GCF_001194135.2 Octopus bimaculoides
TATATATATATATATAACCACTAAACCTTTTTTCTATTTTCCCTCTCTGTCTATTTTTGTGTTCCTTTTTGTCGAAGAGCATAGGCTCGAAACGTAAAAGACTTTCTCATTTCCCGAGCGTTAAACTAATACATCAGTTTATTATTTACACACCCGTCTTCGTCTTTTGTGTTTTTATAAGTCCCTCTCTCTCTCTCTCTCTCTCTCTATATATATATATATATATATAACAAACAAGATATATATGTAGATATATATATATATAAATATACATATGTATATATGAAGCGGGATTCCACACAGTTTCCGTCTATGTGATTCATTCACAAGGCATCGGTCAGTTCGGAGCTACAGTAAATGATCCTTGCCCATGTTATTGTGCAGTGAGACCCTGTAAATTAGTGATTTGGTAGAAGAAGCGGACAGAATAAGTATCAAACTTGAAACGATTTGTTCGACAAAACCTCCCAAAGCGCTGCCCCAGCATGGCCGCATTCCAATGTTCGAGTCAAGTAAAAGACAATATTTTATCTGCCGGGGGTTACGTGGCTATGAAATTATATGTAATCCCCATGTGATATAAAGGCAAAAGTAAAAACTGGCACTGCGTCGGTTGCGACGACGAGTGGACCAGCTGATCCGATCATCGGGACAGCCTGCTCGGAAAATTAACGTGCAAGTGGCTGAGTATTCCATATACAGGCATACGCTTAATGCAATTCTCAGGGAGATTCATTGTGACAGAGAACGTTGCAAGCCTGGCCCTTTGAAATACAAATACATCTCATTTTTGCCAGTTTAGTGGACTGGAGCAACGTGAAGTAAAGTATCTTGCTCAAGAACACAACACATCGCTAGGAATCGAAGTCACATTGTCTCACCCGGTTTCAGGTGTTCAGTGTTTCTTAACACTCGGATGTCTTAAAGGGACATTTCCCTGGCGCTGTCTCACAGATGAGGAGTGCATAAACAATAACTCACGCAGTAAGTATGAAGTACTGACAATGAAATGCTTACCTCTGCCGATTTAGGAGATGTCAATGGTATATATCGGCTCTTTGTTGTCATTAGTTACGCAGATGGCTAACTAATGTGATACATTCTTAAACACGCCCAGCCAAACAAGATGGCGGACCTCACTTCTGATTCGATGACGATCGATCCAAGTTTCTATAAGCAGAATTACCCACTCACTGTATTCTAACTAATGTGGTCGCGTACTCCACAGACACATGTAACCTTCTAATGTAATTCTTAGATAAAATCAATATGACGCACTGTGATAAACCTTCGAATTACAGACACAGTCAATTTATCTCATCAATTCTCCCTACAAACTTGCGTCGTATAACGGTAGACACCATTTGCCCAAGGCTATTGACTCAGGTATTGAACCCGAGAAATCATAATTACGAGCAAGCTACTTAATCATTTAGTGATGTCATACATCCATTCATAACAGCCTATCTACATACCTACCTACCTACCTACCTACCTACCTACCTACCTACCCACCCACCCACCTACCTACCTACCTACCTACTTACCTACCTACCTACCTACCTACCTACCTACCCACCCACCTACCTACCTACCTACCTACC
>NC_068987.1:91110950-91111838 GCF_001194135.2 Octopus bimaculoides
TTCTTCTTACCCACCTTCTTACCTATCTACCTAGCTACCATCTACCTACATATCTACCTACCTACTTATCTATTTACCTACCTACCTACCTACCTACCTACCTACCTACCTACCTACCTACCTACCTACCTACCTTACACATACATACATACAGACAGACAGATAGACAGACAGAGTATAATCCTATTGTAAGTTATCCCTTATAAAGAAAAAGAATAAGAAAGACAGCGCAAAAACCACGTAATCTGGACCACGTACTCTGTGCACAATGGAAAACACAAAGGTTCCGTTGTGTTACGTAGTTTCAGTGAGTTTTTGTTCGTTACTATTCTTTTTTTTTCTTCCTATATTTTAGAGATTTATTTATTTATGTCGCCTTTCAACAAAGTTTGCCAAACAGTGTAATGTTGTAAACGCTTCAATGGTGACTGACTACTTCAATTCGGCTGCAGCTGGTGGCTAGATGCACAGCAACGAGCCAATCTAATTTCGAATGCTCTTGACACTTAGCCTCCCTTCACATTTGATGTCATGACTACTTGCAAGATAAGAGCTTCCATAGAATAGTAGCTTCAGATGTGTGTGTGTGTGTGTGTGTGTGTGTATGTACGTACGTATGTATGTATGTATGTATGTATGTATGTGTGTATGTATGTGGGCATGTATGTATGTATGTATGTGTGTATGTATGTATATGCGTGTGTGTATGTGAATGCACGTATGTAGTTATTTACATGCATGTACGCATGTGTGTATGCTTGATTGTATACACAACAAACGTATACAAGTGTGTATATATATTCATAATGCACATGTGTATTTATAGAAGTATATAAATGTACGTATATATATATATATATATATATATATATATATATATATATATAT
>NC_068987.1:91112615-91113601 GCF_001194135.2 Octopus bimaculoides
AGCCCAGAAGACGAGCCTCACCCTGAGAGGTCTGTAGAGGTCAACGAGGACGTTCTACAAACTCTGATGGAACAAAATCCCAACGTAACTGTTGAGGAACTAACAGAGGAACTTGGATTTGGTCATTCAACCATTCATCAACACCTGTGTGCCATCGGAAAAGCCAGCAAATTGGGTCAATGGGTTCCTCACAAACTTTCTGAGTCTAATTGTGCGCAGAGAGTGAATGTGTGCTCTTCTTTGCTGTCAAGTCTCCCGAATGAACCTTTGTTGGACCGAATAATGACTGGTGAGGAGAAATGGGCTCTCTATAAAAATGTCAAGCACTGAAGAGGAGAAAGGAGAAACACCGTAGGGAAAGGAGAAACACTGGCACCCCAGGCTAAAGAAGGTCTTCACCCACGCAAGGTGTTGTTATCTGTTTGGTGGGATATGAAAGGTTTAGTCCACTTTGAACTTTTAAATCCAAGCCAATTGAGAACAGATGAGATCTATTACGAACAGCTTGAGTGGCTTAAGTCAGCGTTAGAAGAAAAGCGACCATCTTTGGTTTCAAGACGGAAGGTGTTCTTCCATTAGGATAATGCTCGGCCACATACAACGAGCAGATTGAATGGGAAACGATGCCCCACCCGCTATATTCGCAGGTCATTGCCGCATCTGATTATCATTCATTCTGCAATCTTCAAAATAATTTGGACGGAAAAAATATGAATATGAAGACGAGATTAGAAAAGTAGTGGAAGAGTATATTTCGTCACGGACAAATGAATTTTGGAAGAGGGGCCTTGCAAGTCAACCGTACTAACAGAAGAGCATTGTAGAAAAAGAAGGGGAGTATATTTTAGATTAAAAAATAACTTTATCTTAATTTTGAAAAGTAAAAGAAGTATTAAAAAACCGCATTATTTATGAGATGACCCAATTTATGTATATGTATATATATATGTGTACGTATATATGCATATACTCATTTATTATTTGTA
>NC_068987.1:91113611-91114206 GCF_001194135.2 Octopus bimaculoides
AACTGAAAGAAGCCCGTCGTATATATGTATATGTATGTGTGTGTGTGTATATGTTAGTGTGTCTATGTTTGTCTCCCCAACATCGCTTGACAACCGATGGTGGTGTATTTACGTCCCCGTAACTTAGCGGTTCGGCAAAAGAGACCGATAGAATAAGTACTAGGCTTCCAAAGAATAAGTCCCGGGGTCGACTTGATCGACTGAAGGCGGTGCTCCAGCATGACCGCAGTCAAATGACTGAAACAAGTAAAAGAGTAAAAGAGTATATATATATATCACAAAATTAACATAAAATAGACAGATATGTGTAATGACTAGATAGATTAATAGACAAACACACACAAACACACACACACATGCAATATACATATATATGAAAGAAGGGTCTGGGAGATTTAGTAATGAGATGAAAAGATAGCCAGATAGGTAGATATATATACACATGTCATCAGAGTGATTGATAAATCAAGTTGCAGGGTGAAATAGATCACGATATACAGACAATAGCATTCTTATATGGTAAACACGTACACATGATTATAGTCACACACACACACACACACACACACACACACACACACACACACACACACAC
>NC_068987.1:91115985-91118009 GCF_001194135.2 Octopus bimaculoides
ATATATATATATGTATGTATGTATTTATGTATATGCGTGTGTGTGTGATTGTTCCACTCACCGCTTGACAACCGGTGCTTGTGTGTCTACGTCCCCGTAACTTGGCGGTTCGGCAAAAGAGACCGATGGAAATAAGTACCGGGGTCGATTCGTTCGACTAAAATTCATCAAGGCGGTGCTCCAGCATGGCCTCAGTCTAACAACTGAAACAATTAGGAGAGAATAGATACAAGATATCTTCTTTGGTCAGCGGCATTTTTTGGGAATTAGATGAAATGGTTACATGTCGTGACTGTTTCTATTCAGAAACTTGGTCTGTTAAGAGTTCCCCGTCGTTGCTCTTGTGTGTTTGGGAATAGTGTTGCGCCATTGTTGTGGAGAGAGCCGTACTGGGTTACAGGTAAGTCGTGTTAATATGGGTTTGTATTCATGTCGCCGTCACACTGGGAGATATTTCATAAACAGACGTGGTCAGTATCATATTGAAGGAATACTCGGTGGGAACAAGATCAAATATTGATTTCAAATTTCGGCACTAGGCCAGCAATTTCGAGGAGGGGATAAGTCGATTACATCGACCCCAGTACGCAACTGGTACTTAATTTATCGACCCCGAAAGGATGAAAGGCAAAGTCGACCTCGGCGGAATTTGAACTCAGAACGTAGCGGCAGACAAAATGCCGCTAAGCATTTCGCCCGGTGTGTTAACGGTTCTTCCAGATCACCACCTTTGAACAGGATCAAATATTAACCAGTAGAAGTAGGGTGATTTGCCGCTCAGGACTTGGAGTGATAAAACCATTCAGGCCAACGTACATCATTGTATTGAGTCCGGGTTAAGGTAAGAGGGGCCTGGTTCTGTCCAGACCTCAAACTGGATATAAACTGGGCTGAAGTTACAGACAATGTGGTGTTACCTATCCAGAAATGTGCTGAGGAGAGGCTATCCTTCAAAGGCGAAGAAGACGTGGAACACGACTAGTGCATTGCCACAATTATGCGTTGCCAAAATCATAAACCAGACGCTGTGATAGTGAAAGTACGAATCGTTATGATTGCACAAAACGCCATCCATTAGATCCAAAGTTTCACCTGTCTGTCTGTTTGTCTGCGCGTGTGTGTGTGGGTGTACGTGCGTACGTGCGTGTGTATGTGTGTGTGTGTGTGTGTGTGTGTGTGATTCCTATCCCTGTTTCACAGAAATACACAGAAATCGACTGCGACACCTGCGGCCCTCGTGACATTCATGGGAATATTATGCATGTGTGTGCATGTGAGTGTGTGTGCGTATGAATGTGTTTGTAAGTGTGTGTGTAAGGCTGCATATTTGGTTATATTCATGCCTATATATGCATATATGTATTCATGTACATACATAAACATACATACATGCATATATACATATATACATACATGCATGCATACATACACACTCACAGATATATTTGTGGCGTTTTCCTAAGATGTAGTTATGAAATATTAAAACAAATCCACGTTTTAGCTTAGGAGAAAATATATGAAATAACAAAATAATATATACACTCACACACACACACACACACACACACACACACACACGCACACACACACACACACACACACACACACATAAATATATATTACAAGAAAATCTTCATAACAATTTTGATGAAAAGAAGCCTCAGCTTTCGCATTGTCAAAGTTAAAACGATATATATATTATTATAACGTTATATATATTATAACAATATATATTATTATAACGAAAAATATATTATTATTATTCCCTTATTGATTTTGACAGAGGAAAAACAAAACATTTCGTTTTTAGTAAGCAAGTGTGTGTGTGTGTGTGTATTCATGTCTTTCACACCACTTCTATTGTATTCAGTTATCTTGGCATAGTCTTGTGAAAACTACAAAAGCACACATACGCTCAACTACACACAGACACACACAGACACACACACACACACACACACACACACACACACACACACACACATTTATATATCAGTACAATGCATATATAAACATCTCTCTTT
>NC_068987.1:91119484-91122280 GCF_001194135.2 Octopus bimaculoides
CGATTTGTTCGACTAAAGGCGGTGCTCCAGCATGGCCGCAGTCAAATGACTGAAACAAATAAAAGAGTAAAAGAGTAAAAGAATACACACACACACACACACACACACACACACACACACACACACACACACACACACACACACTGTGATAGATTTTATCAGCTATATTCATCCTCGTGCAGAAGTTGGCCTTGTTTCAAACCAAAAGAGTTCCATAGTTTTGTCTCCATTAATAATGGTTTCAAATTTTGGCACAAAGCCAGGAATTTCGGGGAATGGGTTAAGCGACCTCAGCACTTCGCTGGTACTTTTTTCATCGACACCGAAAGGATGAAAGGCAAAAATTGCTCTCGACGAAATGCCGCTAAGTATTTCGTCCGGCATGATAAGGTCTCTGCCGGCTCGCTGCATTTTTTTCCATTAATAATGGCGAGCGTCAAGCAAGCTAAGAGAAATGATCATGATAAGCTGTAGCAGAGAGAAAAGATTTCAACCCTGCGTTGAATCCATTTAGTTTTCTCCGTACAATACTTATGTCCCATAGACAATAAGAAGACATTTATTTATTTCTAATTCTTCATTAACGACATAAGTGGCCTTTCCATCATAAACAAATCGAATTCTTACCCGAGACACAACAATTCACGAGCTGCGGACATATCTCTTGTGTCTGTGCTATTGTTCTATCGGAACTTACTTTTCCCTGAGGAAAGAATAAACCTTTTCCCTCCACATCCAAGTACCACCCGAGATTTTCACAACGATCCATCTATTTACAGAGTCAGGTTATTCTACATCAGCTGCGGGAAGTTTTTAAGCTTAAGAAGATAAGGCTATGTATGACGATGAATTTGACACACACTCTCACGCCTATGCACACGACGGGCTTCCGTACATTTTGCTTCTGCAATCCATATCTATGTATCTGTCTGTCTGTCTGCCTGCTTGCCTATCTATCTATCTATCTATCTATCTATCTATCTATCTATCTATCTATCTATCTATCTATCTATCTATCTGTCTATCTGTGCGCACGCACGTGTGTGAATAGAGATAATTAACTAATGATATTTTTCCTTTATGGCAAAACCGAATAATCATCGGGATGATCCATGTGTATCAGTGATCAAATATGATTTCATTCGACATTCTGCTGCGATTCTGATTTGGCTGATGGACTGCATTATACAATAGATTAAATGGGATTGTATAGACTTGATCTAAGAAACTCACAATCACTCACATTTCAACTGTGACTCTCGTTTCCTTTGCTTTCCAGGCACAGTTTATCTAACGCCACATTATCCAATGCGACATATCTTTTTACAAAGGGTTGCGCACAGTTTGAAGGATGTAAGACAGATCTTTTTAGCCAATTAGCATTTAGTGATTGTTTAACTCGAAGAGAACCCGGTTTGGGTCGGCCTCAAATAATAAATTCAAAGTTATACTATACACCATGTCTCAAAAAAGACAGTAGTGTGTGATTTGAGCGTGATTTGACTTTCATTTCTAGCAGGTCGAGCGGCCATATAGACAGAACTTACCATCGATGCTAGGTGGCTAGTTTTGCATAATTTCATTAGGCGCTGTGTGAATGTGTGAAGATGTGCAGCAAGATTCGAAATCGAATCAGCGAATTGCTAAGCGAAAATCACGGCTTAATAACAACCTTTCACGCGACCGGCCAAATTATGGACCAATCAGCAGCCAGACATCATGTGATAGATCATTCTAGAAGCTACTTGAACATTTCCTTACAAGGGTTATGAAAAAGCATGTTTTTAGCGCAGAGTGTCGAAGACGACCGGGCGAAATATGGTCTTTACTTTTGACAAGTTTATTTGTTCTGAGACCTGACGATTGATGCTCTTAAAAGTCCTTATCACAGCTCCTACCCAACCTAATGGACAGCAACATATGTTTTGTAGTCATGAGCCAAGCGTACATATTTCCTCTGTCTTAATAAACTATTTGTAAGAGCTGCAGAATTATTCTTTTCTAGTGTCTAAGACTTTGTTGTGATAATTTCTAATTCCTAACCAATATGAAAAATGATTTGGGCGGTAAAATAAAGTTACATCATTTTCACAGAGGAACTCGCAAACACCCAGCGACAGATGCTACTCTGCTGTTGCTGGTGGTGCAAAAGGCTAAGAACTCGTTACCTTTCAAGTAGATCTTTACTTAAATCATAGGAATCCAGTTGCATCTTAACTAACCACCTGCGACAGCCGAACCTTCTCTCGTTTCCCTGTAGATGTTTCCTGTCCGTTCTGTAATGGCTTTGTTCGTTGTATCTATGAAGAGAGGATATTGTGACTGAGATAGATGAGATATTAAATTAGGAATTCATACTTCATGTCTTCATATCCGCTCTGCAGATGTTTCCTTCATTGTATGTCTGGGAAGGGACCTCAAATCAAGCTTAACATACTTAATGCATGCGCAAGTTCACCTGGTCGGCAGAAATACTTAACAGAAGATCCAGAAATATTCCTAAATTTCAATTCAAATCTGAAAATGCAGCGAAAGGGAAATTATTACAATCGTTCATCCGTTAAATAATTCATTTAATCTGCTTGATCCACACCAAGATTACCAAGAATCACCGCTTACGAATAAACCGATGGTGGATTGTCAATGTGGACAATGTGTGCGCATGCGTGTGGTAGTGCACATCTGTGTTTGTATGTCTGTCTGTATGCGTGAGTGAGTACATGGTGTGTGAATGTGAGTGAATGTGTGGCTAATTATTTATCTGTCTATTGGTAAATAAGCCACGATAGGCATCTT
>NC_068987.1:91123219-91125216 GCF_001194135.2 Octopus bimaculoides
AACACACACATACTTTTTTCCAACAAATTTAGAGGATTGCCAGAATAGACAACCTTTTAAGTAATTGCCCTAAATCTGTAATCTGAGTCAAATACAGAATTTGACTCAGTTGACATTTGAATTCCACTCGTTATCTGTTGTGAAAAAATAGGAAAGGTAGTAAATATGTATATATACACATACACAAACTTGAATTCAAACATACATACATACGCACATACATATATACACACATACATGCATACATACATACATACATTGGTACGGATATACATGAATATTCCCTGATGCAATGCAAGGGAGTGGCTCTCATGGCTTCTGATCATAACCGATTGGAAGTGTTAACATGTTCACGGTTTGTTATGGTATAAAAGACGGGTTACACCAGATATTCTGCTCAATACCACGGATTTGCTTGTCAGTTGTTTGACCTTAACCACTTGAGCATGTCCCTTGGTGGCTGACGATATGTGCATCTCGGATCACGAGTAGAAGTAGTGGGGGAGCATCATAGCCACGTGTTGAGAGGAATTCTTTGGGGGTTTGAATAATTATAATTTACTTCTAGAAACATGGGTGTTTCGTTCATCGTCCTTAAACAGCATTTATTCAGGGACTTTTGAGCGGGATGGGTTACTCGACTCATATAGAATTCTAACTGGGAAGTTCATGCACATATATATATATATATAAACACACACACACGCGCACACACACACACACACACACACACACACACACACACACACGCACATACTCTTGATATGCGTCACCATGTCGCGAACATATGGTTGTGACGCACGCGGGTAGTCATGATGGATATACTTGGCTTCGTATATTTGTAACCCATTGTCACTTTGATGGCATGCGCTGCTCTGTCTGTCTGTCTGTCTGTCTGTCTGTGTCTCTCTCTGTCTGTCTTTCTTTCTCTCACACACACACGAACATATGGTATTTAGTTACTCTGTTTTAGTTTAGTGCACATATGCCCCTTATACCGGCATGCACACCTATTTCATATACTTATATTTCACACACGCACACACGGACACACAGACACACACAGACACAGACACAGACCTCGCCACACACAAACACAGAAACCCCTCCAACTGTAAGCGAATATGCTTCGTCGACAGGATTTTTAAAATCTGAATAAATCTATTGCTTTCCCCAGTTTTCTATAAAGACAATGTCAGGTCAGTCTTAAGCAATCATCTGACATAGGTGAGGATTATTTCCCTCGTGTTTTTGTTTTTAGACATGAACACTAAAGGGAGATTTTGACTTCAAATAACAAGGATAACTTATGTAGCGGTGACATCTACTACTCTATATGTGCGTCATGTAAAACTTTCGCTTCGCAGCTCTATGGTTTTAATGCCCAGTCTTAGGGTGTGGTACCTGAGATATGTGTGTTTTGCTATAGATCAGGGCTATTATAGATTAAAACTTTGTGATTGAATTTGGTAGACAAAAACACTGATGAGGTCCGCCGTGTGTATACATATATAAGTGAAAAACGTATAGTTAATGCACAAACGAAAACAGACACAGAATGGCAAGTTAAAAAAAGAGAGCATATATTAAATGCATAGGCGAACAGAAAACAGACACAGGTCCCTAACTCCTCATCAGTTATCGACCAGAGTGTAATTACGATAAAGGCACGAATTTCTCTTATTTATTAACGGAACGCAACGCACACTGGTTTATTTATACATATATGTATACATATATGTATATATAAAATGGCTGATAGTTAGCAAGGTGGGACACGCATAAGAAAGAAGAAAGCAAAGGACCACTGATGAGGTCACAGAAGTGTACACGAAAGAACTCTGGCCGAAATAGGATTAATGTAATGTAATGTAATATAAAGCTGACGCAAATTAACACCAAATATACAGTGCGTGTGTTTTTATTGGCTAAACTGGCAATATGACCATCCCCAAATACAACAACATATGTATATATATATGTATATATATATATGT
>NC_068987.1:91126647-91129970 GCF_001194135.2 Octopus bimaculoides
ATATATATATATATATATATATATATACTGTATAAAGGTAACGCGTGCGTTCTGTCGTGATACAAACAATATATGAGTATATGCATATATATGTACATGTATGTATATACGTTCATCCACATGTACATATAGATACATAACTGGGTACATGACATGTATATATATATATACATATATATATGTATGTATGTATTTATAAGCCACTTCTCTCCATGTAGCCATACATACCTACCTGCTTACATAAATACATACACAAATACACACACACATACATACGCTCGTCCGCGCGTGCGCGCACACCCACACCCGCACACATACACACACGCACACATACACATATATACTCACACACATATATACATTAATTTAGGCATAATGTTACTGATGTTGAGTATGAGATGAGGCGAAGAACAAAATGGGAAAAAGAAACAAAGAGGGAAGAGAATACAACCAAAAGTAGCAGCAGCAGCAGTAGTAGTATTAGTAGTAGTAGTAGTTTTATTCGTGCTGTTGAGGGCGTTTGATGGTGGGGGCAGCTGGAGTTGAAGAGAAACCGCCCTCAGTTCTTTCAATGAATCGCTTTTTTCCTCTGCGTTCGATTCTCGTCGAATTCCTTCTGGCGTTGATGAAATATAAATTTGTCAAATACTTTTGAGAATTTAATCAACTATCATTAAAGCGTCGAACAGGACACAAGGGCTTCTTGCATATGTTCCGGATGTCTTCGTTCTGGTTTCAAATTCAACCTAGGTCAACTCCACTTTTCATCTTGTTTTCCCGCCATTGATAATAAAATATCAAATTCTGAAGTTAATTCCTTCACTTTCTTTCTTTCTTTCTTTCTTTCTTTCTTTTCCTTCCTTCTTTCCCTCCTTCCTTCCATTCTTTCATTTTTCGTTCTTTCATCTTTCTTTCTGTCATCTTTCTGTCTTTCTTTCTTTCTTTCTTTCTTTCTTTTTTTCTTTCTTTTTTTTCTTTCTTTCTTTCTTTTCTTTCCTTCTTTCCCTCTTTCCTTCCTTTCTTTCATCTTTCTTTCTTTCATCTTTCTTTCTTTCTTTCTTTCTTCCTTCCTTCCTTCCTTCCTTCCTTCCTTCTTTCCTTTCGTTCTTTCTTTCTTTTTTGTTAATTTTTGTCTTTCTGTCTCCTGGAATTAGATTCGTTGTCCCGCGTGAAGACCTGTAAGAAAACTCAGCGTTTCTTCAGAAATAAAGAATGGCTGAAAAAGTTGCGAACAATATTTACTTAGAAAAACAACAACAACAAAACAAAACAAAGAACAAAACAAATGATGTGTTAAAGGAACTTTGTAAAGACGGACAAATGCACAGCACAGCACTGAACGGAAATAAAAGCAAAGAGGCGGTTGGCTGTATTAGAAACTTTTATTATTTTACCGACATTTCGTCCGTCATTTCGTTCTGAGTGCAAATTCTGCTGAGGTTGGCTTCGCCTTCCATCCTTCGAGGTGGGATGGGGGAGATAAAACAAGTTCGAGATGAGCAGCGGGGTTGATGTAATCGACTAACCCCCTCCTCGAAATTGCTGGCTTTGTGCAAACATTTGGAACCATTATTATTGTTATTAAGAACAGTCGACGTATTTGTAGAATTGGGATAAAATGATGATGAAAGTAAAGTCGACATCGGTGGAATTTGAACTCAGAGCGCAAAGAACGACGAAACGCGGCTAAGCAGTTTACCCGGCGTACAAAGGATTCTGCTCGCTTGCCGCTTTAATGATAAGAATAATCGAAAAGTAAAAAAAAGAAACGCATCAGAACTGAGACCAAACAATCCGATTTGTTTGCACGCTTCATGGGGAACTGTGATATAAATGATAAAGAAAATTGAATTTACTTTCTCCTACATTACATAAATATCCCACATATGGCTGTACCATCACATAACCATCCAGAGCAGACACACATACACATACATACACACACATGCAGACACATGCATACACACACGCGCACACATATGTATATATGTGTATATATGAATGTATAATACATAAACATTACATACACACACATATACACACTAGCACATTTATACACACACATACATATACGCATACATCGTACGATGCACACGGGAGTCTCAAGTGATTATCTGAATGAATGATTGCCAGATGATATACGGCACGCAATACGAGGTCATCCGACAGTTGTATTATCAGAGGCACGAAACTTATAGTAGCTCGCATTTAAAACCTGTTTATGTTAAATGATATCTATCTCTCATTGGATGGAGTAATTTCTTTGATACCATCAATAGCGGAACTGTACACTATACATACATGCATACATACACACACACAGACATACATACATGCATACATACATACATACTTACATATATACATACATACATACACATACACATATACATATATACGTGCTTGCATATATGCATACAAACATACATACACACAGAGACATACATGCATTCATACACACAGAGAGACCTACATGCATGCATACATACATACATACACACATATATACATACATACATACATATACACATGCATACATATATATGTGTTTATGTGTTCATGTCTGTTGTATGAATATTACTCTTATTTTATTTTCAATAAAATATTTCCATTACACTTTGTCATTTTGTATCTACACACACACGCACATACACACACACACGCACACACACACACATACACACACGCACACATTATAATTATATGAAAAAATTCTTAAAAGAATCTTCAAAAAACAATGGCACAAACCTTTGAGAAGGAAGTTTTCATAGTGTGTGGAAGCGCTTTCGCTGTTTGGCAGCTTTTGAAACACATCTAGTATCGGTTAATCTGCATGGAAAAAGTTGCTTTTAGTAGCGATATTTAATTTTTGTTTATATCCTTTAACTCCTGTCCAAAATTCAATGAAAATTTCATCGGTCAAACGGGATCAATATTAGTTTATCTTTTCACAAATGAAGTAATACACTACTAGAATACTCCAAAGGCGGGTCCCTGCCTCACACATGTATATCGCAAAATTTAAGAGATTTTACACGAGTAAATCCATATTAAAAAAGAAGATATTTTTGAGAACTTAATAATTGATAAAAGTAATAAGGTATTTACATTTTTATCAAAATATGCTACCGGTTTCAATCGCTTAAAAAGGCGATTTACTCATGCTGAATAAAAGAAAAATAAATTGAAATAAGTAGAATTAAATTAATCTTTTAGGATAGCAATTCTTAAAAAAAATACTTCTTTTGATAGTTGCTGGGATGTGAGGGTAGTATGTATGTACGTGTATATATGTATATATATATATATATATATATATATAT
>NC_068987.1:91130424-91134761 GCF_001194135.2 Octopus bimaculoides
CACCACCACCACCACCACCACCACCACCACTACTACTACTACTACTACTACTACTACTACTACTACTACTACTACTTGATATGATTTATGTGAAAATTACAATGAGAAATAATCGATTAGACAAATTAGAGAAATTGTAGAATCGGTTTTGTGAATGCGTGTGTCTAATTTAATGTTAGACAGGAAAAACACAAAAACAACACCAAAAACATAAAGACAAACACCATTAATTAGCGGGTCAAAAGAAATTAACTTCGTTTAAACCTTGTCACCCAGTCATGTCATTATTAAAGCTAAATGAAAGAGATTTAGAAATCGACATGGTTTTTTTTCACTCCATAATCCTCCGTTAAGTCTAATGAAACATTGAGGGATCGAATTGAATTAGCAAATTCATATTCTGGAAATCAAAGGTCGCTCTAGACGCGTGTAACCGCTTAAAATTAATAAGCCAGCCAATTATTTGAGGTTCACACGAAACTTATAAGAAGGGAGTGGAGCTGAGAACGAACGTAGCCTTTTTAACCTTGTTTCGCCATCTTGGCATCTGATTGTAATGTCTGAGAGAGTTTTGTAGAATTTTGCGTCTCCACTTAAGGATCAATGGGTCGCAAGGTCGAAAATGCTTCGTTAATAAAGTGCCAATACTAATCTCGTACAATTTTACTGCGTATTCAGAGCCACCACAATTGGAAGAAGTAATTATATTAAGATAGTGTCAAAAGTTCGTCTTAAAACTATTTGGGACAGTTGTTGGTGTTGTTGTTGTTGTTGTTATCGATAGTAGGATAAGGGGATGGAGACGGGGTAAAACAGCTGAGTGATTGAATTTCAATATATTTAGAAGACTGCAAGTCATTGTGAGTGCCTTTTGAGTGAAAAAAATTGGAGTGAAGTGGGGAGGTAATAAAATGTATAATACAGTAAGACCAGCGGCTTTTTATTAATCAAGTTACACCAGTAATGAGGTGAAATAACCCATTAGCGTTGATGATAAATTCTGGTCAAGAGGTGCAAGGGTGATAACTCTGATATCCACAAATGGAAAGCAGACAAGCAGTAAAAAGTAAGTTAATCTCCATATGTTTGTAAATCTAGTCTTATTTGAAATCCTCGGTGAAGTATAGCATAACCAGTATTTGCTGGATTGTGTCCAGAGATCGGGTTGCCAAGAGCTTCCAGTTGCTTCTGTATTGTGCTGTATGCTTACACTCAGTCATGCTCCTGTCTGCAGTTCGTTCTTTTATGTCATCAGTACACAAACGTCTTTGAAAGCGACTTGATCTCTCTTCCTCAGCACTTCCAGTGAGAATGGTCTCAGGCAATGACTCCTGAAGTATTTTATATGCGAAATATGATGGCTTCGTGGACATGTTTCTCGACAGCAGGTATCTTTGGACTTTTAGATTTTCTACTACTGCAACACTGGTTAACCTATATTTCCAGCTTATTCTGCTCAATCTGCGGAAGTTCCACATCTTATAGGTTTCTGTCTTTCTTGACAACACGCTTCAAAATTCGGTTACGTCTGTTCCGGTAATCAGGGGTGATTCGGTCAGCGAATCTTTCGTGGTGGTCAGCAATCGACGGTAAGATTAGCTGCTAGGGACCACACTATCTCAAAGCGTGTATACATGTGACTGGGGATCACACGTAAATTTGTATTCCCACTAAAACTCCGAACATGACCTCTACATCTCAACAGCGAATGATGACTACGGCTGCGCGGTCTGCGCTCTCCGACGCGCTTGCTCTCCCAGTGCGGCATTTGCCAGCTGGATTTCGGGTCTGCTGGCACAAGCATTACTTTGCCAGTTGGAACGTTAGGAAGCTGGCTTCTCACGAAACCTATAGCCTCGACAACTGCTGACCGTCGGATGTTACAGCCTCGACTGCAGCGGCATCATATCTTTTGAAGTGATCTTATTCATTCTTATAAATGTTGTTTAAGCCTTATTCATTATTAAAGTAATTCTTCGCAATAAAATTCCTGATTTATTATTTATTCTAAATAACAGAAACATTTTTTTTATTTGTTCAAGATTCTCTCCATCTTCCTTTATATTCGTAATTACCTTTTTATATATTCAAAAAGTCATCCTTCACTTCTTTATTCTAACACCTACACACCTTCTCTGTCGTCATAAATCTCACTGATTTATTCACATATATCATGACTTCTCTCTCTCTCTCTCTCTCTCTCTCTCTCTCTCTATTTGTGTATCTTTCTTTATGTTTGTTTGTCTGTTTAATTACACACACACAAAAATATATTTATACTGGATGCCGATTATAAGACAGAATCCAAGAAATGCGAACGCGCGAATCCCGAATTTCAAATCATCAAAAAATCAGAAAGTAGAACGGTTGAAAGGTTAAGAATATTAAATTTCAAAAGAAAAAGAATTCGAAGAGCAAAATAAGCAATTACAAGCGCCTGCATTCAGTCTATTAGTCTCTGGAATATTTATCCAATGGAATTTAAAATTTTCCATCTTCGGACTGTCTCCTGCCATGTAAAAATGTTTTTTAAAAATCACTTTTTTTGCTTGTTTTTCTTCCCTTTCTTCTAACCCTTCACAAGTGCTTGCACCTTTGAATAAAAGTTGTTTCAAAATGTTGAACGAAATACCTATGTTTTCAAAGGTGAATTATTCAAACCCCAAAGAATTCCTCTCAACACATGGCTATGATCGGGTTGCTCGTGATCAGAGAGGCACATATCGTCAGCCACCAAGGGACATGCTCAACTGGTTAACGTCAAACAACTGACAAGCAAATCTGTGGTATTGAGTAGAATATTTGCTGTAGCTAATCTTTTATACCAAGACAAAACAATGTACATGATAACTCTTCCAATCATTAAGATCAGAAGCCATGAGAGCCACTGCCTGATACTGCATTAGGGCATTTATTATTATTATTATTATTATTACGACTATTACTGCGTCTGGCGGCAGTTAAAAATGACTGAAACAAGTAAAAGAATAAAAGAAAATATATATATATGTTATGTATGTATGTATGTATGTATGTGAGTGTGTATGTGTGTGTATATATTAGTACTGTTATTATTCTATATAGATACATTTTTCATCGGTGTTGTATCGTAAATGCCACAGTATTCTTACCTTCCATATACAGATCGCCCTAAACATTCTTACAAAGTCCCCTCATCTCTTTCTAATTCCCCCATGGACCTCAAAGCCCATCGTTTTTTTCCTCCAACCATTTTTCTCAATCATTCTCTTTTATTTTTCTCTATCTTTCTTCTGATAGAAGACTAACATCCGAAGCGTTACAGGCCCCTCCCTCTTTTATGCGTTAAGTACTACAGTTCCTAAAACCTATCCTTCGTGGTACTTAATTTATCGACCCCGAAAGGATGAAAGGCAAAGTCGACCTCGGTGGAATTTGGACTCAGAACGTTAAGACAGACGAAATACCGCTAAGCATTTCGCCCGGCGAGCTAACGTTTCTGCCAGCTCACCGCCTTAAAGTAATAATTTATATAAGAATAAAGGTGCCCGGGGCAATTGCCCTCTTTGACCCCCTATAAATCCGGTCCTGCTCGTACCCCCTGGAATGCTATCTCGCACCCCTGGTTGGGAAATCTTGGTTTAAAGTATCTTTATGAGTGAATTTGCTTTGACATAAAACTTGTTTCATCTAAAATTCATTGAAAATTCTTGAAGTTTTAAGTTAGATTATGGTTTATTGTGGAGGTCTGGAATTGTCATTGATTAGATCGGGGTCTCTCCCCGATCAAATTTGTTACTCTGGAGTTTCCACAGTCATGTTGTCTCTTCCTCAGACAGTGTAAGAGTGGCCAGTTCACATGATGCAACAGTCAAACTAGAAAAACAAACACGACTGACCAATTTACAAGCTGGCTTCTTAATTTTGCCAAACGTTTATATTTGTTCTGGTTTTAAGGCGGCAAGCTGACTGTACAATTAGCCCGTCGGATAAAATGCTTAGCGGAATTTCATCCGTCGTTACGTTCTCAGTTCGAATTCCGCCGAGGTTTGCTGTGCCTTTCATCCTTTGGGGGGGGGGTCGATGAAATGAGTACCGGGTGAGCACTGGTATCGATGTAAGCAACTTAGCCCCCTTCCTGCCAAATTGCTGGCCTTGTGCTAAAATTTGAAAACGAAGTGTTCTGTCTCCTCTATCGTCATCGGAGTGGAGTTTCTGCATCCCTTGTTTAGTCTTTCCATGAAACCAAATCCACCTTGGGGTACAAGGAAGAAACTTCAGGATCGTCCAGAGAAACTATTGCACTGGCTTGTGTATTGAATACTTCTTCCTGTTCTTGCCATACGCGCATATGCAGA
>NC_068987.1:91135468-91136908 GCF_001194135.2 Octopus bimaculoides
CATAATTTTTCACAATCCCTGCATATGCATAATTTCTCTTTCTTTTTTCTCTCTCCCTTTCTCTCTCTTTCTCACTACTTATATCTCATCTTCTATCTATCCTCCTTAAAATGTATACATGTGAAAAAAATAATTAATCGGCCGCTATGTCTCCGTTGAACGCCTGTCATTGACAAGCCCAGGAAAGAGTGAAATCACGTGACCTGATAGTTCCGGCGGCCGTGACGGACATTTATCACCCGTCAACGCTATAAATACGAGTAGATTTATACACCAAAGGTCCATATGAGAGGTTCTCTCATGGTGAATAACGCAGTATTCTGTGTTCTAAGACAACATCTACTTTTAGGTGGGTATAAATATTAACTTTTAGTATGTATGTATGTATGTATGTATGCATGCATGTATGCATGTATGTATGTATGGAGGCGTAATGGCCCAGTGGTTAGGGCAGCGGACTCGCGGTCATAGGATCGCGGTTTCGATTCCCAGACCAGGCGTTGTGAGTGTTTATTGAGAGAAAACACCTAAAGCTCCACGAAGCTCCGGCAGGGGATGGTGGCGAACCCTGCTGTACTCTTTTACCACAACTTTCTCTCACTCTTACTTCCTGTTTCTGTTGTGCCTGTAATTCAAGGGGTCAGCTTTGTCACACTCTGTGTCACGCTGTATATCCCCGAGAGCTACGTTAAGGGTATACGTGTCTGTGGAGTGCTCAGCCACTTGCACGTTAATTTCACGAGCAGGCTGTTCCGTTGATCAGATCAGCTGGAACCATCAACGTCGTAAGCGACGGAGTGCCAACAACAATGTATGTATGTATGTATGTATGTATGTATGTATGTATGTATGCGTGTCTATGTGTGTAAGCAGAGAAAGACAGAGGGAAAGAGAGAGAGAGAAAGAGGAAAAAGAGAATGAGGGAAGTGAGTACGAATACAGGGAAGAGAAGACAGAAAATAAAGTAGATTGACGTGAACTTTACAGATAATTAATTCAAATTAGGTAAGAATATATTATGTTAGCGTTAACAGAGTGTTGAATACCGCCATCTTGTTAAATGATCGAAATAAGGTAGAGAAAGAAGGAATTGAAAGAAGGAATTAAAAGGAGTTTAAAAAAAAAAAAGAAAAGCGACCGAAATGGACTTAACCTGATAAAACGGATCGAAATTCGCCTCCATTGGACTGTAAAAATAACCCCAAAACAACACAAAAATGAACCTTTCTAAATGGTGTCCTCAGGGAACAGAGACACATAAGCTGCTGTTTCACCTCATCCGTACCCACCGACCCCACTTTCTCTACATTTATCATCATCATCATCATCATCATCATCATCACGATCATGATGATGATGACTATTATTACTTTATTATTATTATTATTATTATTATTATTATTATTATTATTATTATTATTATTATTATTGCTGTTGTGC
>NC_068987.1:91140146-91141703 GCF_001194135.2 Octopus bimaculoides
ATATATATATATATATAAACATATATTTATGGAAGTTTTGATTTATGATGAGAGAAATTGATAATATCTTGGAATAATCTTGCTGAGACAACCGAATTCTTCATATGTGCAAAACGAAAAGAAATATGACAATAAAAGAGAAATATTTCTCTATTGAATTTCAATCCTTAAATTTCAGATATATATTATTGGTTCTAGTTTACATTTTATGCGGATATTAATGTTCTCATGGGGAAGATAACAACAGCTAAACGCTGGCAGATTGCTGTTATGTTACACTATATTATTACTTTTACACTTGGCCTTCTGCCAATGTAAGACTTCAGTATTATTCTGACACGTCGCCGCCGATGATGTATGCTTACTTATGAATTTCTAACTCCATTAAAAGGTACCGCTTTTAAAAGACTCCAGATCCCATCGATAAGGAATGCAAGCATTGCAGCATGATGTCGGTAAGTGTCATACAAAAAAGAACGCTTTGTAAATTTGGTTATGTTACTCACTTACCTTATTTCACTTATTCGATGGTGTGGCCATGTTGAGGTACTGTCTTCTTAGTTTCAGTCGATCCATTACTTATTTTGAGTATAGTATTCTGTCAACATGCACTGCTCTCTAAATGCGGGACGTATCGGTCTAAACTGAAGTAATCACAGGTATTCTTAAACTTATTTAATACTTAGTTCGTTCCTGTGTCTGAACGATGACCAAGAACATCGCATAGGAGAGGAAGACGTGGGGTACGGTGTGCCCGGCTGTGGTCAGTCAGTCGGATGGATGCGCAGGTCGAACACTGGTGATCTGTTAGGACTGAAGGCGAGGAGTCATCTTTGTACCGCTGCAATCCTGTTGTGTTTGTAAGTGGTGGCATCTCACACAAACACACGCGTGTTCTCATACATTCACATGCATAAACACACGTTGTAGTAAAGCGAGTTCCTTAGCCACACTGTTCTACCTGCGCTAGCTATGATTATATTCCCACATAAAATTTATAGTAAGTTACAAAGGAGCACGTTTAAGAGTAAACAGGATGCAATGATTTAAAATGTAGCATGACACAGGCAACTATCATGTAGGGAGATACTGTATAACTTTCACTGCATGTAGCGGTTCGACGGGAAGAAGCCGATAGAAAAAATAAATAAAGGTTTGTGAGCTGAGTTCAGCACCAAAGTTCACAATGTAGTTTCAATTTTCGTTTGAATATATTTGACTTTATTTTCTTCGTTGATTTTTAACCCCGCCCCCACAACATATCTTGGCAACTTTATAAGCGCAATGTCATATACCGAGGAAGTATCAGAATTATAAGAACTTGTCAAAATTGGTGTTACTGTCATGAATTAGGAATTGACACAATGATCAAATCGTGAGTGGAAGTAATTGCTTATTTGTGTGCGACCCAAGTTTGTTTCCCAACAAAATGGTTCCGTGTTCAGCCCCACTGCGTGGCACCTTGGGTAAGTGTTTTCTTCTATAGCCTCAGATGAACCAAACCTTTGTGTGTGGATTTGGTAGACGGAAACTGAAAGACGACCGTCGCATATATAT
>NC_068987.1:91141797-91145032 GCF_001194135.2 Octopus bimaculoides
TATATATTCAAGATGGAGGTGGAAATAGCACAGAAGTAAATCTAAGACATTTCAATTTAAGAAGGAATTTAGTAAAATGGTTTTAAAAGTTATATAAGGAAAATATTACTGCTTGCAATGATGAATCTCATTTTATTAAATATCAGTAAAAATTTATAAAAATTTGAAGTAAAAACAGTTTATCTTGTGTCTGGGGTAGGCGGGTGGGGGGTGGAAACATGTCTGGAGAGTTTTCGCTGAAGTCTTAAATATAGTTTGGTATAGAATTCAGGGTGTTAGAGAGAAAGAGATGGGGTGTAGTTGTCTATTGTTTAAAAGAAACTTTTGTGGGTTCCTGCCAAAGGAGTGGCGTGTGTGTGTGTGTTGTTCTCCACTACAACTTCACATTCGATGTTAGAGTGTTTACGCCCCGTAAAATAGCAGTTCGGCAGAAGATATCGATAGAATAAGTAGCAGGCTTTTAAAATACAAGCATTGGGGTTGATTCATTCGTCTAGAACAGTAAAGTCACAGTTCTAATGACTGAAACAAGTAAAAGATTAAAAGATAAAAAATAGCGACTAAGTGGATGAATTTGAAGCTGTGAAACGTAGAAACATGAGAAGCAATCATCTGTAATAACGGGTTCAAATTTTGGCATTGCATCGACACCAGTATTTGACTGGTACTTATTTTATCGACCTTGAAAGGATGAAGGGCAAAGTCGATCTCGGCGGAATTTGAACTCTAAATGCAAAGGCGGAGGAAATACCGCTAAGCATTTTGTCCGGCCTGCTAACGGACCTGCTAGCTGTTTCCATCACCACTCCATGTGTCATCAATTCTTTTGAGTCAATTACGACAAAGCATATTATGCGTTTTAGCCTGATGACTATCCATTATCGTGTTGAATTAAAATCAAAGGTAAAAATCAAAGCTGTGATTATAATGAAGAGCATATCAACCAAATTGCTGTCTCCATTACGTATGTTTAATGCAGAAAGACTTTGCCGACTTCAATAGCAATTATTTACGACATTGAGATAAGGCTGTGCACTGTTTTTACATTTGTAGCATCAATTTAATGAGTATATATTCTTTTCTACTTTAGGCACAAAGCCCGAAATTTTGGGAGAGGGGGCCAGTCGATTAGATCGACCCCAGTATGCAACTGGTACTTAATTTATCGACCCCGAAAGAATGAAAAGCAAAGTCGACCTCGGCGGAATTTGAACTCAGAACATAAAGACAGACGAAATACCACTAAACATTTCGCCCGGCGTGCTAACGTTTCTGCCAGCTCGCCGCCTTTTAATGAGAATATTTTGTCAATAAATTCATTTAATTGAAGTTGGATGACTAAAGTGCAAAGATGAACCCCGTGAAACTGGAACTTGTAAATGAACGAATTGATTAGTTCGTCCGTCATTGTCCACGATGACTCAGGACATCATATGGGAGAAAGAAATGGGAACGGTGTGTATGGTTGTGGTCAGTCAGTCCGATGCATGCTCGGAAAGGTCTTCCGCAAGTCGGGCAGTGGTGGACTGCTGGCACTGAGGGTGAGGCATTGGCTCTGGACTTGCGCAGCCCACGTTTTCTTTGTGCTCCTGCAATCCTTTTTTTGTTCGTAGAAGGTGGTACCTCTGTTGGTGCAGCTCCACCAGGCAGGGCGTTTTTGCGCTTAGGTTTTCCAGGTGTAGGATATGATCTCAAAGCATTTGAACATATCCTTGAAGTGATTTTTCCGTCCATCTTGTGTGCCCTTGTCTTCCACCAGTTCTCTGTAAAACAGTCTCTTGGGGAGTCGTATGTCAGGCATTTGAACCAGGCAGCCTGACCACTTGACATGCGCTCTCCTCAGCAGTGTCTTAATGCTTGGTAGATCTGCTCGCGAGAGGACCTCTGTGCCTGGGGCCTTGCCTTGCCACGTGATTTTTCAACAGCTTTCTCAGGCAGTTCATGTGGAAACAGTTTAGATTTTTGGTGTGTTGTTCGTAAACCAAGTCTCGTAGGCGTACAGTAGAGTAGGCAGCCAGCACAACCAACTGCTTGCTACACCTTCAGCTTGGTGGTGGCCAGCCCAATGCCTCTATTCTCCAACACTGATTCACATAATCGCCCGAATGCTGAGCTTCCTTTGGCGAGGTGTGTGTCGATTTCATTGTCAATGTTCACAGACCTGGAGAATGGGCTGCCGAGGTACGTGAATTTATTAACAACCTTCAGGGTTTCCCCTTCGATAGTGACAGCTCATTCCACATACGCTTCTACATGGTAGGTCGGTACATGACCTCTGTCAGCTGAGTACAGATTGTGAGGCCAAGGTTGTTGCAAGCCGACGAAAAATCAGTAGAAAATTAATCGATGAACGAATTGGAGCTGTTTTGGACTAATATGTCTACCTTTAGTAGGGTGTTATTTAAAAGGAGATTTGTCATCTATTTCTAGCAGCTCGACTAACCGCTAGCAGTTTTGCTTCCTTTATTGCCTCGAAAGTTTTTATTCGTTTAAGAAACAAGGTTAATGAAGATTTATGATATTTATTCTAACCAGTAGCCATTTTTGTAGTAGGTGAAAGAAAACAGCTCCGACTAAGGATCGAAACCCTACCACGGATTTGATTCTTCTTTGAGCGCTTGCTTCTTTCTCTTCATCTCAGCATCACAACGCTTCTATATTTTTATTAACGTCATAGTTAACAGACATGTTATTGTATGCAAACTTAGACAATAGACAACAGAGGTTGTAACAGTTCAACATTGAACATGACTAGGGTATGTATATTTATATTTGTCTCGAGTCGTATGTATGTAAAATGTTTCAATTAATATGTAACCGTGTGCATGACGCGCGCGCGTGTGTGTCTGTTAATGCATGTATGAATGTGTCTATCTGTGAATGTATGTGTGTGTCTGTGATGCCAGTGCTTTGAGGTCGCTAGAAAGTGTTGTCGTTGTAAAGTTGTCTTGGTCCTGATATTTTATATCTTAATGGATTTTCCCTGTCTCCATTGAAACTTTTTCTTGTAATGTGTCAATTCGTGTGGTATGTAACAACAAGATACTGATCCTTAGGTTGTATATGATAATATGCCCTTATATGCTTGTATGTATGTATAATACATATACATACATACACACACACACACACACACACACACACACACACACACACATATATATATATATATATATATATATATATATATATATATATATGCATACGTATATGCGCATTCACCTAATAACGTATT
>NC_068987.1:91146750-91149568 GCF_001194135.2 Octopus bimaculoides
TTCAGAATATGAGCCTCTGAATAGGACGAAATCAAAAGCGTGGTACTTATTTTATCGATCTTAGTTGCCTAACCGCGAAGTTACGAATGCGTCAATAAATCAACAAGCGGTACAGAGACAAAGGCGCGCGCACACGCACACACACACACACACACACACACACACACACATACGCATACGACCGGCTTCACTCACAAGGCTTTGGTTGTCTCGGGGCTATAGCAGAAGGCACCTACCTAAAGCGAACCTGAAACCATCGGGTTGCGAAGCGAGCGAGCTTCTTACCCCACAGCCATGCCTGCCAACCAGCCGACCCTCTTATACTTTTACTCGGCCATTCTTCCAGCACGACTTCGGCAACTACAAAGAAATATAATGTTTCACTAATAATACCGAAATATGTTCATTGTTGTCTCCCCTAGTTGCCGAAACAGTGACAATATTCTAACTAACTGGTACTCCGTCGGTTGCGACAATGAGTGTCCTAGTTGATCCGATAAACGGAACAGCCTGCTCATGAAATTAACGCGCAAGTGGCTGAGCCCCCACAGACACACGTACCCTTAACGTAGTTCTCTTTGTGTCTGTGTTTGTCACCCCAGTACCACTTGACAACCGATGTTGGTTTGTTTACGTCTTTGTAACTTAGTGATTCCATGAAAAGGCCGATAGAATATGTATTAGACTTACAGACTAAAAAACAAAGGTACTGGAGTCGGTTGGTTTGACGACAACCCTTCAAGGTGGTGTCCCTGAATGGCTGCTGTCCAATGACTGAACCAAGCAGAAAATAAAAGAAAGCTTATCCTTAGATCGGCTGACTTTGGGTCCAGATCATTTCAACCTTGGTATCTCATATTCTTTAAAGACATACCTACAACAACATTATGTAATGTGTCCTTTTTTCAAAAAAAAATAGCAGGAAATATTTTTGAGGGAGACTTAACTTTTTTAGTGATTGTTTTAATGAAAGTACAATATGACAAGGGAAATGAAACATCGACTAGTCATCCGGATGACACTAATTTGTTCGACTTCGCAGGCAGGGAGGTAAAATTGATGCTGGACATTCCCTATTCGGAGCATTAGTATCCTTGTTTACCTGTGTATTAGTCTCGTCTCAAATTTACTGTTAAATTTTGCTACAATATTTTATCCGTTGCAGTTTTAGTTTTCCCCCGGAGATAAGTCGCAAACCCCAGTTTTTTTTCAGTTGAAATCAAGTATAAAACTGTCGAGAAAATATGGTAATTAATTTGTCAAGCAATTCACCGAGTCTGGCAGGAAAAACACCTCGTACTTTTGGTTTCTTTTAGTTTCTTTCACTCCTACATTTTTCTTTCAGCCCATTTCCTTCTTTCTTTCATTTTTCACTTCAGCCCATTCCTTCCTTCACCTTCCTTCTCTCTAAATCTCTTTCAATGAATTAACATCTTAGCAATTCAGCAACCCCTTTGAATCGCTCTGGTTGTTATAAAAATCAATCAAACCATTTTCCCCTCTGTTAATTCTTTACAACCCACATTTCTAATACGATCCAAAAAGTGTTTTCTATTAAAAAATTCTATTTTATTTTCCCAAACACTTCCTCTTATCTCGTCATTGATAATTTTCTCTAATTTTAAGCCGTCTTTTCAAAGTTTCATTAAAAAACATACAAAGACCAAAATAATGAAGTGCTTTTGAGGTCAACTTCCGGTGCCTTTAGTGCTGAGAGAAACAAGTTTGAAGCTTCGTTATGATAAAAAAAAAAAGAAAAAGAAATTAATTCAATTCCAACATGACTAAAACACCAACAAAACAAAACCAACATTGTTATTGTGTTTTCATCTACAGACATTTGATTATTAATTGATTATTGTTACTTTTGTTATTATTAAAGACATAATAACGATTGTTGTTTCGTTCCACAATTTTTCATTTTGTTGTAATTAGAACATTTGCCCTCCTTGGTCAGAGTAATCAAGTCTGTAAGGTACCCCAACTGGCCCTGGGTAGCTGTCTCCAAGTTACTAACTTTTCTTTGTTGCTATTATTTCTGGCTTTTTCGTTAATTTTTTTTTGTAAAAATGATGTTACGTAAAGACAACTGTTTGGGATTTTCGACTTGTCGCCATTGTCTTTGAACCATTATAGTAAATAAAAAATTATCATCATTGCTATCATCCTCATTATTATTATTATTATTATTATTATTATTATTATTATTGCAAAATGCTTGGCGGCATTTCACCCGTCGCTACGTTCTATGTTCAAATTCCGCCGAGGTCGACTTTGCCTTTCATCCTCTCGGGGTCGATGAATAAAGTAACAGTAAAACACTGGGGCTCATGTAATCGACTCGTCCTCCTGCCCCCAAATTTCAAACCTTGTGCCTTTAGTAGAAAGAATTATTACTACTACTATTATTAAGGCGGTGAGCTGACAGAGTCGTTAGCACGCCGGGCGGAATGCTTAGAGGCATTTCGTTCGTCTTTACGTTCTGAGTTCAAATTCCGTCGAGGTCGACTTTACCTTTCATCCTTTCGAGGTCGATAAATTAAGTACCAGTGATGCACTCGACTATCCTCTTCCCGCAAATTTCAGGCCTTGTGACCATGGCAAGCTAGTAGAATCATTAGCGTGCCGGACAAAATGTTTAGCAGCGTTTTGTCAGGCTGTACGTTCTGAGTTCAAATGCCTCGAGGTCGACTTTGCCTTTTAACCTTTCGGAGGTTGATAAAATAAGTACCAGTCAAGTATTGGGGGTCGATGTAATCGACTATCCCCCTCCTCCAAAATGTGCCTATCGTAGAAAGGATCATCATCCTGTAGGTGG
>NC_068987.1:91149578-91150124 GCF_001194135.2 Octopus bimaculoides
GGGAGCAACATCTCTATTATCCCCTACTTTTTCGTTTTTAACTTAATATACTGTGTACAGTTCCCTTCCTTTTCATTGTATTCTGTGTGTACTTAACACCCACCTTTTCAAAAAAATTATTTTATCATTTCATTGTATGTAAATCCCAACACTATGTTTGTCTCTGTATAGTCCCCCTCATCCGCCCTGGTTGCAAATAAATGAAATCCTCCTCCTCATTATTATCATTATTATTATTATTTTATGTTTGACTTTTGTTTTGCATTTGTACAAGTTGGATCCAAGTCTCACCCAGAGACCTCAAGAGACAACAAGTTAGAAGTTCATGTAGGTGTTATGCCTAGGGAACCATATATTTGGATTTGTACAGTTTTGTTCTTGTGAATGTTTAAGAAACCATAAGAAAATTATGTTTGTTTTAAAATTTGAGATCACATAGACAGTATTTTAAGTAGGATATGGGCAGTTCCCATGAGCACTATCTTTTGAACTTCAGCCATTTTGGGGTTTCCTGGTATCTGAGCTAGGTAGTAATCAGCCCGTTTC
>NC_068987.1:91153652-91156047 GCF_001194135.2 Octopus bimaculoides
GTAGGATGCCAGAAATGGTTAGGTACAATAATATAGGGCTCACAGTGAGGTAAAACAACCATGAAAGTATCAGGTATTGATAGGATACTGTAGATATGAAAATACCAAATCCAATTTAAACCGTAGATCTGACGGGCTTCAATATCGTTTCCATCAACTAAATTCATTTATAAATGCTTTGGTCGGCCCGAAGTAGGAGATACTTGCCTGAGGTGTCACGCAGCGAGATTGAACCCGAAACCACGTGGTTGTAAAGCGAGCTTCTTAACCACACAGCTATACCTGCGCCTATTTATACGGAAGTTGATTTCAGTAAGCTTTCGCTTGCTTGCAGACAAAGTCACAAAATGTTAGATTCTTCACCTCTCACGGTAATTGAAGTTATCTCCCTCTTTCTTGAACTCTCCGAATTATAGTATAACAATATAGATGGAAAATGGCACTGTGCCTCTTGTTATATGACTGGAGCGACAGTCAGTACAGGACAGAATGTTGTATCATTGCAATGTTAGAACAATAGTATTCTATCTCTAAACAGAAATCTCTTTCGTACAGTTCATTCTACAAAGTAATAATCTGGAAGACTTAGCTGAAAATGTATCTAAAGAAAGATAGAGGGATTCTCTAAGAGCCTGCATATACGGGAGTGAGTCAAAAAGTAATGCCATTTTGTTCAGGACAGGTATAATTACCAACACAGGAACATGTATCATACATCAAAATGAAGCTGGTCCTCTGTGGATCCCATCCCTACATCTCAACATAGTCATCATTTCTCTCAATAGCAATGTTTCACCTTCGAATGAGAGCATGTATCCTTGCCCCGTAAAATTCTGTTGACTGTTCTTTGAGCCACTTCTTCACTACAGTTTTCACTTCCTCGTCACTGGACTATCATCGTCACTGGACTATCATCTCTTCGGCCCCATGAAAGAGGGTTTGAGAGGCAAACATTATTCCAGTGACGAGGGAGTGAAAACTGTAGTGAAGAAGTGGCTCAAAGAACAGCCAACGGAATTTTACGGGGCAGGGATGCGTGCTCTCATTCGAAGGTGGAACATTGCTATTGAGAGAAACAGTGACTATGTTGAGATGTAGGGATGTGATTCACAGAGGACCAGCTTCATTTTGATGTGTGATACATGTTCTCCTGTGTTGGTAATTATACCTGTCCTAAACAAAATGGCATTACTTTTTCACTCACCCTCGTATAGGAAGAAGTGAGGTAAATGTTGTTTCGAAATCTCACCAGATTTGTAGGCTTTGGATTCAACATCAATAATTTGATGGGCGTTGAGTTAGAAATATACAATCGCTCGTTTCGAAGTGATATATAAGACCTTTATAGTTATAGATAAGGATACAGTATCATAGACTCTCACAAAAAGGTATTTGACGGACGTTCATGGCTATTCTCAGTCAAACGAATTGCGTTATAACATTTTCTCTCGCATTCAATCAATCAATTATTCAATCAGTTAAATCTATCAGTCATCACTCTTACCGACCAACCAGTCACTCAGTCTAACTGTCTGTCTGTCTGTCTGTCTGTCTGTCTGTCTGTCTGTCTGTCTGTCTGTCTGTCTGTATGTCTGTCATCTATCTATCTATCTATCTATCTATCTATCTATCTATCTATCTATCTATCTATCTGTCTGTCTGTCTGTCTGTCTGTCTCTCTCTCTCTCTTTCCCTCTCTCTCTGTCTCTGTCTCTGTCTCTGTCTATCTCTCTCTGTGTCTCTCTCTGTCTCTCTCTCTGTCTCTGTCTCTGTCTCCCTCTCTCTCTGTCTCTCTCTGCCTCTCTCTGTCTCTGTCTGTCTGTCTGTCTGTCTGTCTGTCTCTCTCTCTCTCTCTCTCTATCTATCTATCTATCTACATATCTGTCTATCTATCTATCTATCTTTAAGATTATGACCTGATCTGTTTGTCTTTCTCACCATCCATCAATATATTCAAGATGATAAATGATATTTCTTCACCTCCTCTTTTCCGTCTCATCAGCATCATCCTGATCATCCTGGTCATCATGATCATCGTCATCATCATCACAGTCTATCTATACTCTTCACGATCATTCATCAATAATGAAGTATGATCATCCTTGTCCTCCTCTCCTCTTCCCTCTCCTTGCCATGTATTTTGCATTTTTCATTCTCCTACCGTTCCTCGAAACCCCTTCATATCAACCTCTCAACATCACAGCCTCATTTCCTCTATCACCCGACCACTGCTGTCACTTCCTCACCGCAATTACACTTAATTCAATACTTCTGATATTCAACCAGTATATATATATATATATATATATATATATATATATATATATACAGATAAATACATACTCATAAATACATACACATGTATATATATATATATATATATATATATATATAT
>NC_068987.1:91157579-91159746 GCF_001194135.2 Octopus bimaculoides
CCAGGACTTACAAATATATATAACATACAGAAAATTGCACTACTGGGTACTGCACACATTCTACGCAAAACACTTTCAATACGGTAAACATAAGAGCACCACAGCAAACCACAGCACATACCCAAGGCGCACAGAGCTGCGCTCGGTAGTGAAGTGAAAGCACGTTATAAAAATAAAACTACTGAATAATAATAATAATACAGCATAGACAACACATCAGAAAGTGATAAGTGCAGAATTTGTGGATAAAATGGTGAAACCGTATGGCATATTACCAGCCAATGTACGCCACTAGACCAGAAGGAATATAAGAGACGCCACGATAATATAGCCAGGCTTGACCATTGGACACTTTGCAAAAAGTATGGGGTTGGCAGAGCAAAAAAAAACTGGTACGACCACAAACCCGAAGGCATTGTCGAAAATTGTAATGCAAAGATCTTATGAGATTTTATGATTCAGTGCGACCATGAGATTGAGAATAGGAAGCCGGACATAGTGTTAATTGAGAAAGAAAACAAACTATGCTGGATCATAGATATAGCATGCCCAGCTGACAACAAGGTATGTGATAAGGAAGAAAGAAAATACGATAGATATGACAGGTTAGCTTGGGAGGCTAAGCAGTTGTGGTCACTGAAAAATGTGGTAGCAGTAGTACTAATAATTGTCGGAGCCCCGGGAACAGTGAATAAAAATTTTGAGATGTACATGGAACAAATAGGGGCTGCAATAAGGGTGGAGCACTTGCAGAAAACAGCACTGCTTGGAACCGCCCGAATACTCTGGATGGTGCTAGAAAAATAAGAGGTGTTACCTTAGTTCACTGGTAGTGAACAGCTGACACTATAATACATCTTCAGCGTTAGAAGCTGTGCAAAGCAATAATAATAATAATAATAATAATAATAATAATAATAATAATAATAATCCCTTCTATTTTATGTACAAGGCCTACATTTTGGGGAGAGGCAAGTGGATTATATCGTCCTCAATGCTCAACTGGTACTTACTTAATCGGTCCCGAAAGAAAGGCAAAGTCGACCTCGGCAGAATTTTAACTCAGAACGTAAAAGACGGACGAAAAACGGCGAAGCATTTTGTTCAATGTATTAGTGATTCTGCCCGCTGGCTGCCTTCATAATAATAATAATAATAATAATAATAATAATAATAATAATAATAATAATAATAATAATAATAATAACAACAACAACAATAATATAATGATAATAATATTAATATTAATATTAATAATAGTAATATGATGATGATAATGATGATGATGATGATGATGATGATAATAAAAAACCTTTCTACTACAGGTATAAGACCTGAAATCTTAGTGGTGGTGGTGGGAGGAAGGTGGGGGGGGGTGTCTAGTCGACTCCAGGAATTGACCAGTTCTTATTTTATCGGCTTCGAAAGGATGAAAGGCGAAGCCAACCTCTGCGGAATTTGAACACAGAACGTAAAAGACGGACGAAATACAGTTAAGCATTTTGTCCGGCGCTCTAACGATTCCCCGAACTCGCTGCCACACAATAATACTAATAATGATTTCTCTAATTACTATTATTGTTGTTTTTGTTATTACAACAAACATTGTAATTATTGTTTCCGCTATCATTTTCCTTGTAGTTGTTGTTGTTGTTGTTGTTGTTGTTGTTGTTGTCATCTTACTGGGTGTTCACGTCAGTACCGTATCATCACCGCCGTGGTCGTGGTGGTGGTGGTGGTGGTGGTCGATGTTGTTGTTGTCGTGTCTATTGTTCAATTACAAAAGACTAATAGATACATTTCAGAATGAGTTAGGTTTCATACTAATATCGAAACTTCAAGTTTCATGTATCACTCGGATACTTTGTATACACATCGTGTCGTTGTTAGTTTGTGTTTGCATTGTCCGCCAGGTGTGTCGCCATCTTGAATGACGCTTTTGTTAAAATGGCGAATTTGCTTCCTATTTGTTCTTATTTACTCTTAACGGATAATGTTTCTGCTGAGTGGCTGCTGATGTAAAACGAAATCACAATGCAGAGTCTATATAGAAATAAGGAAGTGAGTTGAAGAAAAAAACAAAAACAAGACAAAACACATTATATATATGTGTATGTACATGTATATATATATATATATATATATATATATATATATATATATATAT
>NC_068987.1:91161486-91163500 GCF_001194135.2 Octopus bimaculoides
CTAACTTCACACGAACAAAAAGCTTTATATCACAAAATGTGATTAATACATCCCCGCCATTTCTTCATCTTCCTTTTATAACCCCCACTCCCTGCTCTCCACCGCCCCTGCTCTCCACCACACCTGCTCTCCACCACACCTGCTCTCCACCACCCCTGCTCTCCACCACCTCCTGCTCTCGCCCTGTCCTTGCTGTTCACCACCTCCTGCTCCCCACCACCTGTTGCTCCGCATCACGTACTGCTCCCATTATCTCCTGCTCCCCACCATCTCCTGCTCTCCATCACCTCCCCCACTCTCCATCACCTGCTGCCCTCGTCTGCGTTTCCTGCCATGGAGTTGTTTCATCCAGAATCCTTGACAGGAAGAGATCCAGTCTTGTTTTGAAAGCACCTACACTCACCTCGTTCATGCAAGTCTTTCAGGGAAGATATTGAAGGGATGAGGGCCCCTGAAATCCAAGCAGGTTCATCAGATTTCATCAGATTCAATATTCTAGTCCCTAATTTAATCATGTCTTACATTCTACAACCAGCGAATTGACGATGAATATGTATTTCCTAACGGGAGAAAAATCTGAATTTAGTCTGGAAAATCTCATTCCTTGATAAAAAGTAAATAATTTGAAGGTTAGCCACGTGACAAAATTCTCCATGTTGACATGTGTGAGAAGACATGCTTTTGGCTGTAAATGATATCATTCGATCGTAGGACGCATTCGTTTCTGCGCCGTTCCGCTTTCGTCAGCTATGAAAACCAAATATGTCCACAGCCAGAATAAGAAGAAAATTATTCTCATTAAGACAACACACGGAATGTTTGCTAATATGTGAAAAGCTTAGTTGAACTAGAATTAAATAATGTCACAGGAAACAGCATTAAATAAAAATATTCATGTAGAATCATATCTAAAGTACCAGTCAAGTATTGGTGTCGATGCAATCGACTTGTTCCCTACCCTTAAAATTCTTCCCTACTATATGCACAAGGCTCGAAATTCTGGGGGAGGTGCTACGGTTATTGCAGTGGTCCCCAGTGCTCAACTGGTACTTATTTCATCGACCTCAAAAGGATGAAAGACAAAGTTGGTCACAATGGAATTTGAACTCAGAACGTAAAGACGGACGAAATACCGCTGAGCATTTTGTCGGGCGTGCTAACGATTCTGCCAGCTCGACCTCCCCTTAAAATTGCCGGACTGAAACCTTGCAACTAAACGGTGTCCCGTTCAAACGGAATGTTGTGATCTTGGTCACATATGCGTCATGGAAACCGGGTAACAAGACTTATGTGACCTAGAGCTCCAGAAAAAAAAAAAGAATCTGCAACCCTTTTAAATGGCGCCCCTGAGTCTATTCGTGTCCTTAGAATGTGAACCATCGTTATAAGCACGACCGCTATATGGTTGCATGAAATCAACGTGTGTTCGAACGCATCTGAAATGCCAGCAACGGAAGTGACCCACACCCGGTGGATGGTGCTGGTGTTTGGAAAGTGGCCATTAGAAACGTAAAGTGAAACGAAAGAAAAATTAAAATTGTACTTTTGCATAATGGTTGCTTCTGCCATTTTGAATTAATTTTGTAGATTCAGCAGAAATAAGGTATTTGTTTTCAATAAGAATGGATTGAACAGATATAATAAGTTACCTATCTACTAATAGATTGCACTGTACGTCGAACAAAAACAAACAAAAAAATTTCAATGTATTTGCCGTTGTCGATCACCTTTCAGGATTTTTTCATTTGTTTACGACAAAGATTTTTTACGTCATATTAAATAATAGACAATTCTGGAGAGGTTATTACTTGACGTTGGTAAAAGCTGGGAGGAAACAACAGGAAGGACTACTACTACTACTACTACTACCACCACCACCACCACTGCTACCACCACCACCACCACCACTACTACTACTACTACTACTACTACTACTACTACTACTACTACTACTGCTACCACCACCACCACTACTACTACAACAACAACAACAACAACATTAATATTGGTTTCA
>NC_068987.1:91164978-91169582 GCF_001194135.2 Octopus bimaculoides
TGTATATATATGTGTATGTATATATGTATGTATATATATATAAGAATATATATACAGGTATACACACACACACATACATACAAAAACAAAGATTTCCTTGAATGTGATGCTATAAGAGGTCTTTGTTAGCTGTCAACATTAGTACCGAGAACGCCATTAGACAAAAATAAATGAAATAAATAAATAAATAAATAAATAACAATTATTTATATGACAATGGTTTCAATTCAGAGACAGGAACGAAGTAAAGGATAGAAATATAATAAAATAAAAACAATAACAACAAACAATAAAACCACTTGAATCAAGAACAACAACAAGAAATTATGAAATAAATATAAATAAAAAGTGAAATATGAATAACAAAGTAAGACGGCAACCTCCCCCCAGTACCACAACCATTCTTCGACATCCCAAACTCCCCCATCCTTTTCCACCGAGCACCAGACTTAAATCTGAAACTAGCCAACTAAGCTTTGACAAGAATACTTCCTATTAATGGCTGCGTTGCGTTCGGGTTAAATTGAGCCGATGACCGGAAATGACGTCATTTCAGCTGCACACGTACCGTTGTTATTTCTACTTATTTTTGCAAGACACGTTTCTTTATTCATTTGCTTGGCTTTGTTTGTTTGTGTGTATATATGTGTGTGTATGTGTATGTGTGTGTGTGAGTGTGTGTAGAATCGTCGAAGAAGACCAAAATAGACAGCCATTGTTATTCTATTCTGTGTTTCTTTAAGTGTCTTTATTTTTTTTGTATTACTGCGACTGTACTTTCTTCGCTATTCTAATACACTTTACTGCCATAGTAGTAGTGACATTATTATTATTATTATATTCTTCTTCTTCTTCTTCTTCTTCTTCTTCTTCTTCTTCTTCTTCTTCTTCTTCTTCTTCTTCTTCTTCTTCTTCTTCTTCTTCTTCTTCTTCTTCTTATCATTAGTAGTAGTAGTAGTAGTAGTAGTAGTAGTAGTAGTAGTAGTAGTAGTAGTAGTAGTTTTAATAGTAGTTTTAATAGTAGCAATACTAACAGTAGTAACAGCTGTTATAGTAGTTGCGGTAATAGTATTAAATGTAGTAGTAGGGTTTGTAGTTATAAATACATTGTTGTTGTTGTAAATGTATCATTACCTCCTTGTTCTCGTTCTCGTTGAATTATGCAAATTTCCTTTCTCCGCCTCCTCCTACCATACCCATCCATCTATCCTGGAGGAGACGAGATATTGGCACCTCTCACTATCTTCTTCTTCTTCTTCTTCTTCTTCTTCTTCTTCTTCTTCTTCTTCTTCTTCTTCTTCTTCTTCTTCTTCTTCTTTATGGCATCCTCTCGTTTGTTTAAAAAAAACAGCAAATTACAAAAGGTAACACAGAGGATTCTCAAATTTACTCTCAAAATAAGACGAACACAGATACACTTACACATCTATCTCACTCTCTACATTTAAATATTGTTCTATTAATATATTTATGTATCTCTCTCTTTACAAATGGCTTCCATCTTTCGCCTTCAGGTCAACGAACGCCACCTGGTGACAAGCACAGAATGTTAGCCACTGAATTATCGTTGAAAATTAGCGGAAAAGAAATGTGATTTGCTTTTGTTTTCCTCTGAGTATTTTTAGGGGAAGTCACCATGTTGGCGGTTGAAATTTCAGACAAACTGAGAGAGAAAGACAGAGAGAGGGAAAAAGAGCCTGAGAGAGAGAGAGAGAGAGAGAGAGAGAGAGAGAGAGAGAGAGAGAGAGAGAGAGAGAGAGAGAGAGAGAGAGAGAGATAGAGAGAGAGAGAGAGAGAGAGAAAGAGAGAAGAACAGAGAGAGAAGGACAGAGAGAAGGAGGAAGACATGGAGAGAGGGAGAGAGAGAGAGAGAGATGGAGAGAGAGGTGCATTAGGTTATGTACTAACAAATTTAGACAAAAACCTAGACTTACTCGGCTTTTCGAAGGAAGAGCAAAAGAAACTGATGCGATTCTCCAGATCCAGTCTATTAGTGGCACAGTGAAGATTTGTAAGACATTCCAAAAATTCTTCATATGAAATTCTTACGTGAACAGATGCACAGACTTGGATGTATGCGTCGACGGTTCAACCAAGCCACCAATTCAACCACAGATTTTGAAACACCGGGAACTCTCTTAACTCAAGAAGACTTGTCGCTTTATTAGCGACCGGCTTGAACTCTCTTGAGAAGAACTTAAACAAAATATACATACATAGCCGTCCACATATCATCACGTATCTCCGCCATTTATTTCCTTCTTCAATATTCATAAGGTCAACATTCCTGGTCACCATACCTATATATTCCGGTGGCCGTGTGGATGCGATCTCTCTCTCTCTCTCTCTGAATGTCAGGACGCCAAAGAGCACGGAGTTGAACTGAAATGCTTTTACCAAGTCTTAATTGATAAGCTAGCTGGTTTTTTGCTTAATATTTCAAGCATGTTTTTACCGCAGCAACCTTTACATACCTACCTTATTCTTTAATTGATTGAATGATATTGTCTTACTTCATTGGCATACATCTATAGACACTAACAAGCCCTTCTCCCTAATTTGATTTCTGTCCAATACACCAGCAACACCTTCCGCCACTTCAAACACTTCCTTCAGCCATGAACTGTCTTCTCGGATTCTATACCACGGACGCTAAGGTCTCAGTATAAAGATGCTGCTGTGACGGATGTATATCACTCAGCGTATACTGACACTAACAAACTATGTTGAAGAGGGTTTTAATTATTTCATTGTAGATATTTTTAAGCAGTAAAGATAAGACGAGCGAATATGTAGAGGTCCTTTGCTCTAATAAGGTGAACCGGAAATCGTGAAAATGTTACTCAGTCACGTGGCAAAAGCACGAAGAAACTAAATATTTTGAAATATATCTTGGATATTCCAAAACAATGCTTATTTATACAATGAACAACGGCTCGAAGTGCAATAATTATCACAAAGATCCAGGCAAAATGGAACGGCAGCTTTTTAAATTGAACTAAAACACAACAGCCATAAGGCTTCATGTAAATTGCTCAAGCTTCAAATATGAACTCACAAAACTGATTTAACGAGGCATCCTTCTTTTGTAAAATATAAAAACAAAGAGTGATGTAACAAATAAGAATTGGAAATAAAGTATGAAAGCAGTTCTTTTCCAGTTGTAAAATAATTAAATTACACCCTCAGTTAACAGCATTTGTACTTTGTCTTGGAAGCCTTCATAGCGATGATCATTTGAACAACATATTAATATAGAAACTCCTTCATCATAAATTGCAGCTGATTAGAAGCCACAGAGAACAAAATGTACGGCATTTATAAAAATGGTTATCGATCAATCCTTATCAAAAGAACAAACAGAAGAAGTAATAAGTTGTCTTTGATTTTAGACGAGTCAGCTGATGTTGCTTTGGAAAAATATCTAAGAATGCATGTTAAGATGCTACAATAAATGATAAATATATAAAATTGTATCACAGTTTCGAGAGTTAATTATTGTTACAAAATCAATGCCGAATTGTTGCATGAAGTCTATTAGACAACTGTTTTACTATTGTGACAGACGGAGTTTCAAACTGTAGCAGCTTCAATAATTCTCTTTTCGCGTTAATGAAATCAGATAATCCAAACTTGATTTTCATTAAACGCATATCGATCAATCCTTAGCAAGGGAACAAACAATAGAAAACATAGGAAATAACAAGTACTATGAACAGACATACTTACTCCACAATTCGAGGAGCAAAATTACCACATTCTATTGCAATGTATTTGGTCATGAAAAGAAAATAATACCACGTAGAGCACAGAACGGAAGTTACACTTCTTTCCTGTCCATGGAAAATAAATGACATTAGATACGGTTCCCTAACGTCTTGACCAGTAAAATTCCATTAGAACAACATGTTGTACAAAAGGGTTGTCTTAGCTGTTTGGGTACCAGCGTCCAAAGAATTGCTGGACCTGATACGTGGAACTATTGAAACCTTTCAAGTTATACTCGTCTACATTTGGTAGTTCTTCCTGCAGATTTTTACGATAGATCAATCTCAAATTGAAAGAAAAAAAAAAAACCCCAAAAACACCCAGGTAACTAAAGGCAAAAACTGCCAACACTCGACTGGTGAAGTTAATATCCTCATCAGATTTCTATTGATTGGCTAGAATTTCAGTATAAAGCAGTAACAAAGATTGAACCAGTTTTGCTAGATTTGTCAGAATATGTCTTGACTCCTTTACAGCCTGCCACAAGGAAATGCTACACTTGGCAGACTCTTTTCGAGAGTAGATTCCATCAAAACTAATTGAATAGAATGCGGTCGGATCTATTTCTGCGAATTTTAGGACGAAAAACAAGAAAGAATTTGTGAAAAGAGAATAGAATTCTTCATGACAAACGTTTTTAATTCTTTGAGGTAAAAATAATTTTGGATAACATAATAATATATACATACATATATGCATACAAACATACATATTTATATGTATATATGTATGCATATATACATAGACATATGCATACATCCATGCACCACACACACACGCATAATATAATATATAATATGATATATATATACGTATATATATATATATATATATAT
>NC_068987.1:91170380-91173374 GCF_001194135.2 Octopus bimaculoides
AGAAAAAATTAATTAAGGTACTCAGAAACCTGGATGTTTGTACATTTACAGATTTTTATTAATGTCACATGATAAAAATCTGTAAATGTACAAACATCCAGGTTTCTGAGTACTTTAATTAATTTTTTTCTATATGATTTCTGTACATCACCTCAAAACCTTCAAATATATATATATATATATTATGTATATATGCATGGTTGTGACTTCGATTTCTGTGGCGCGTTGTCTCCTTGAGCAAGACACTTTATTTCACGTTGCTCCAGTCCCCTCAGCTGGCAAAAATGAGTAGTACATGTATTTCAAAGGGCTGGCCTTGTCACATTCTGTGTCACGCTGAATCACCCCGAGAACTACGTTAAGGGTACACGTGTCTGTAGAGTGCTCACCCACTTGCACTTTAATTTCACGAGCAGGCTGTTCCGCTGATCGGATCAACAGGAACCCTCGCTGAAGCCGAAAGGACGTGGTGGAGGGAAAACTGAAATGCTTCTCTGCGAAACCAGGAGTTAGTAGATCCATTGTGTAAGGTCAAGCCAAAGACTACAATATAATGTGCTAGGTGGTCAGAGGAGCGGAAGTGGCGAGAGACCCGTGTCAGGTTTCCGAGTCAGATATCACGAAAATTTTCTGTGAATCGGTCGGCTAAATGGACGCTTGCTTGACCGATGTATGAGGTGTCGATGATGGAGCATCTAAAGCAATAAATGGCTCCGGTAGATGTATAGGTGAAGGAATCAGATATGTGCAAAGTGTGGTTTTTGGGTTCTACGTGGGAGGTGGCGTTGGAGAGGAACGAATAGATGGGACAACGGGCTAGGAAGGATGTAGGAAAAAGGTAGAGAAATGGAAAGAAAGAGACGAGGTTAAATTAGGAGTGGGTGATAGGATCTGACAGGTGTAGGTGGAAAGTGCGAAGGATCATACGACAGAAGAATAGGGTGGAGGCCTAGTAAGGAAGATAGGGATCGGAGTGGGACGTATGTGGGGAAGAGAACAGTGGTACAATAAATGTGGTGGGTTCAGGATTGAGAAGTTTGCAACAAGGTAGACGTTGCATATCCACGTCGAATAAATAGACGGACTGTGTATTGTGACGGTGGGGTGTCAGTCTTGGTTAAGATTCTACTGAAGGTGGAGACAGAAGCATCAGGAATAAAGAATAGAAGAAGGAAACATTTCAGCCTTGTTCCAGTCATTTTGTCGTTATTCTTCGCTAGTTCATTTTTTTTATTTATCAGAACTCCCTCATCACTGGGGAGCGAAGTACTCGATTGACCCTTTCTCTACAATTGTTAAACTTATCCCAAAATTTGAATCCTAAGCTGACAGAATCGTTAGCACACCGGGCAAAGTGCTTAGCAGGATTTCTTCTGACTTTTTACGTTGAGTTCAAATTCTGACGCGGTTGATTTTGCCTTTCATCCTTTCGGGGTCGATAAAATGAGTACCAGTTACATACTGGAGTCAATATAATCAACTTACCCTTTCCTCGTTCTATTCTTGTTCAATTTCACTGCACAACCGACACACACACACACACACACAACGAGCACAAATACATACGGGTAAATATAAATACATTTGACCCAATTGTTAGAATGAGTTAAGTAAGCACTCTTCACTTTAAATATTCTCACAGACACACAGACAGACAACGCAACAGACGCCCGTATATTTACATCGCCATACACGCGTATGAGTGTAATAATGGTTGTTTGCCAACTGAGAGACAATTTTAATGTATGTTGTCACAAAGTATTATTTACCGACAAAAATATTAAATAAATGATAAAAATGTTGAAAGACTGGAAATTGAAAACTAAAAATTTAACATTATATTGATGTGTTGCATAGAAATCCTATCGTTAACACACACACACACACACACACACACGTGTACATACATATGTATGTATATGTGTATGTGTGTGCAGATGTATATATGTATGTGTATATGTATGTGTATGTGTGTGAAGATGTATATATGTATGTGTATGTGTATGTGTGCATGTATGTTTATTTGAGATCATGTGAAGTAAGCTTTTATCAGCCATAAAATATATTGGAAATAACTTACTCAATACCACAAAACAAAGTCTGTTATAGACGCGATTTGGTCGCCGTTGTATTCCTTTGCACATTTTCTAATGGAAACTTATCTTATTGGAACGTAAAATCAAAATCTGATAGATTTGGTTTATCGAACAATTTACGAAAAATAATCAATCATAACAAAACGTTGACTAACATTTTCTTACCTTCTTTTATTTATATATTTTTTACGTCTTCTATAATCGATTTGAAGACATTTTAATCAGAAACCTATTTGATATTAGTAAGTTGATGTCAGCGTTAAGTGGTCGCCCTAAATATAACCCCAGCTGTTTCAGTGGCTCGCGACAGGTCTCTAAACAATATAAGTAGTGGCATACAAAAAGCATCGCAACAGACGTTTTGGTTGCTAGGGTGGTGGCGGCGTTGGTAGAGACGCTGTTAGTAAGGGTAGTAGTATTAATAGTGGTGGTGGTGTGGGTGTTGGTGGCTTGTGGCACTTAACTTCAATACATAACGACACCAAACAAAAGAAATATAAGGAAAATATATAAAACAAATGTCACAGGAGGTATTATGGGGGCGGCGGTGGTGGTCGTGGTGGTTATATTAACGAGTCTTGTGGTTAGGATGGAACGCAGCAATGGTTGTGTTGTTAACAAATCCGCTTCGAAATTCTATTGTCCAGTGTTCCATCTCGTTGCTCAGAATTTGGAGAGCGTTGTCTGGCACAGCCTCACGTGTTTTCGTGTAGACCAGTGGACTGTGTAGGAAATTTGCAAGATCTAATCTGTGTACACGCTTGGCACCTTGGGTGTCTTCTACCATAGCCTCAGGCCAACCAAAGCCTTGTGAGTGGATTTGGATTTGGTAGAGGGAAACTGAAAGAAGCTTGTCGTATGTATATATATATATATATATATATATATATATATATAT
>NC_068987.1:91174046-91181239 GCF_001194135.2 Octopus bimaculoides
ATATATATATACCTTGATACTGTGTGGATTAAGATCCACGTTAACATGCTGCTGGTATTTATAGAGTGTTAAACACTTTCGGTATGCAAATTAGGGACTCCTTCATAGAGTAACTTCTGCATTTGTTGAGTATATAAACAGTTTGGCTGTTTGTTTCTATGGAGAATGTCAGAATGATGTGGACGCCTCTGATGAGTACCCAATAAGGTTCGAAAATCGATTAAAGTTATTCATCGTTTCTTTTCAGTCTGCGGAGAAATGCCTAAAATTTGCCCAGTTTATAATTATGTATGTGTGTATATATATATATAATGGAATAAGCCGGTGAAAACGAAACACATGGGACGGAGAGTTACTGTTGAGGAACAAAATGTGTGACGAAAGTACTTTGACAGACGTATAAACTAAAAATAATACGAAAAACCAAAGTGAAGATCGAATAATTGGCAGAAACAAAACTGACCATCTTGAGCATATAAGTCGCGGACTGGCTTGGTTACTTGCCTTCAACTCTGGCGGGCACGTGATATTAACGAGCCATAAAAATGTCCTTCACTCCTGAATGGGATTGAGAGTGAATTGTCTCACTTGTTTTAACACCCGGCGACCGGAAAATACCCATTACAGATGCGTTAAGTATATGTGGTTAATAATATATATATATATATATATGTGCATGTGTATATATATATATATATTTACGCGCGTGCACACACACTCACATACACACACACTCACTCACTCACACACACACGCACACTCATGCAAGCACACACATATATATGCACATATATACATATATACAAGTATATATCTACATATATGTATGAATGCATATATATATATATATATATATATATATATATATATATATATATATATATATATATATATATACATATATATATATATGTTTCGACATGTTCGTGTCCCGTCAGTCATAATTACTCGAACTGTTTACTTGTTCGTGTTATTTGCCAACGGATAATAGATCGTTCTATGAACGGTAAACAGCGAGATTTGAAACGATGATTTTCATATCATGGCAGATATGAGCGCAACTTGTGCCTCTGTAAGAAACCACAATCATTGCTTTTGCTGTTGTTATTGCCTTCATGGATGTTATTGTTGTTGTTATTTAACCATAGGTCAGCTTTGATCGAGCATATCAAATTTTCGTATGACAATCATATCATTTTAGGGCTACGTACAATTACATTTTCCAATGTGTCATGTGCTTATATGAGACGGCATGACGGGATTTCAGGATGTAGTTTCTAAAAGTACCACTGACCAACAACAGACTACCCCTCTCTCTTTCGTAGCCCTATGCTATTATCGTTGCTAATATTAAGCGTAGTGTAACACGCCGGTCGAAATGCTTAGCGGTATTTCATCCGTCTTTACGTTCTCAGTTCAAATTCCGCCGGGGACGAGTGTGTCTTTCATCCTTCCGGGGTCGATAAATTAAGTACCAGTTACTCACTGGGGTCGATGTAATCGACTTAATCCCTTTGTCTGTCCTTGTTTGTCCCCTCTATGTTTAGCCCCTTGTGGGCAATAAAGAAATAGGTATTTCATCCGTCTTTACGTTCTCAGTTCAAATTCCGCCGAGGATGATTTTGTCTTTTATCTTTTCGGAGTCGATAAATTAAGTACCAGTTGTGCACTGGGGTCGATGTAATCAATTTTCCCGTCCCACTGAAATTTCAGGCCTTGTGCTTACAGTAGAAAAGAATATCAAGTGTGAGCTGGCAGAACTGTTAGCACGCTGGGCAAAATGCTTAGCGGCATTTCGTCTGCTGTGACGTTCTGAGTTCAAATTCCGCCGAGGTCGACTTTGCCTTTCATCCTTTCGGGGTCGATAAATTAAGTACCAGTTACGCACTGGGGTTGATGTAATCGACTTAATCCCTTTGTCTGTCCTTGTTTGTCCCCTCTATGTTTAGCCCCTTGTGGGCAATAACGAAATAACGAAATAGGCATTTCGCCCGTCTTTACGTTCTGAGATCAAATTCCGCCGAAGTCGACTTTGTCTTTGAATACTGGGGAACGATATAATTGACTTAACCTTTCCCCCGAACTTACTGGCCTTATGCCGAAACTTGAGAGCGATATTTGTTTTTGTTTATTATTGTTGTCGGTGATTTATAGCGACATCTTTGATAGCGTTTGCAATTGTGATAATGGTGATGGTAACGATGGGGAAGCCTGGCACGTGGTGAAGATGGTAGTGGCGATAATGGTGGCAATGCTGGTAACGTTCGCGATGGTAGCGAAGTAATGGGTATAGGGATAGAAAGAGTTGAAATGGTTGTTGTTGTTATCATTGCCACCATCACTGCTGCTGCTGCTGCTGCTGCTGCTGTGGTTCCGCTTGTCGTTGGTTCCTGCCATCCATTTTCTAGTGTCATCGTCATCGTCATCGTCATCGTCATCGTCACCGTCGTCGACATCATTCTTGTCATCGTGATTGTTTTTATTGGTTTTCTTCTTACGTTTGTTATTCTTGGCGGTGGTTGTGGCGGTGGTTGTGGCGGTTGTAAAGATAGTGGTCATCGAAGTTGTTTGTGGTGTGGTTGTCAAAGAAAATAATGGTTCCTTAAAATACTTAATGGATCTTCAGACAAAATATACAAAAAAAAAAAAAAGAATAAAAAAGAGAACAAACAAAAGATATACCGAAATAGACAATAAAATAAAAGAAATCCGTTAAAGAACACAACACGACATCCGAACTTCTGGGATCATTGTAAATGAAATAATTATGGAGGAAAAGAGGGGGAAAAAACAACAAAACAAAGAAAACAAGGTAAATCAAGATGGAGGCTAAAATATACAAACAAAACAAACGTATAAGAAAAGATATAAAAAAGAACAGTAAAAACAAACAAAAGAGGAAGTTTACGTGTTGAAATATGTTGTGGTGGATATCGACTGGAGTTAATGACATATAAAGGAGGCTAATGAAAAATGAAAATACATTTTGTGGAAGGATTTCTTGTATGTGTGTGTGCGTGTGTATGTATGTATGTGTGTGTGTGTGTGTGTGTGTTTACGTGCGTGTGTACGTGCGTGTTGAGTTTTATGTCTATAAGATATCATTAGGAAATTGTCCATAAGGAAAAAAAATCACGGCATACACAGACCCATACACACACACACACACACACACACACACACACACACACACACACACACACACACACACACACACACACACACATATATATATATATATATAAGCCTACACCCCCATACATACGCACACATGTGCACACGCACACATGTGCACATGAACACACACACACATGTCTGTATCTGTGTATGCAGTCTTCTAGTTTGAAAATCAGCTTTGCGTGACATTTGTGATAAGTGGGAATCGTCCATCAAAATCTTTCTATTTTGTCATCAATGCCAAAAGCTAAGCAAGAAATAAATGCGTAACTATAATGATAGACATATAAGGGAAAAGCGAATGAGAGGAAACGAGAGAGAGAGAGAGAGAGGGAGAGAGAGAGAGAGAGAGAGAGAGAAAAGAAAGAGAGAGAGAGAAAGAGAGAGGGGGAGAAGTAAGAGAGTGAGAGCCACACAGGCAAACTGAATGAAAGAGAAAAACAGGAAAAATAAGAGTTAGAGCTTTAGAAGTTGAGGCTCAAAATACTTGGCTAACGGGTTTTCGTTCCCTGAAGACCTTCTGCTGTTCAGGTCCTTTGAGAGTTTCTCACCACAACTCTATTTGTTTGTAGTTCTATATCTCATAAGTAAGCTAACCAGATAGTTTATCAAGTTGATAGAAAGATAGAAAAGAGACATTTTCATTATTTACATTATTTGACGGATATTTGTCCTCATCTTTGTTTGTTGTTAACACAACGTTTCGGCTGATATACCCTCCAGCCTTCATCAAGTGTCTTAGGGAAATTTCGAACCTGGGTTCTCATTCCTAAGTTATTTTTCGATGTTATAATAATAATAATAATAATAATAATAATAATAATCATAATAATAATGACATGAATAATAATAATTATTATTATTATTATTCATGTCACTGCCTGGAATCGAACTCGGAATCTTGGGGTTAGTAGCCTGCGCTCTTAACCACTACGCCATATGCCCGTGGCGTAGTGGTTAAGAGCGCGGGCTACTAATCCCAAGATTCCGATTTCGATTCCAAGCAGTGACATGAATAATAATAATAATAATAATAATAATAATAATAATAATAACAACAACGTCGAAAAATAGCTTAGGAATGAGAACCCAGGTTCGAAATTTCCCCAAGAAACTTGGTGAAGGCTTGGAGGGTATATCAGCCGAAACGTTAACAACAAACAAGATGAGGACAAATATCCGTCAAACGTAAATAATGTAAATAATGTACATAATTCCTCATCTCTTAAGTATAGAACTCTAAGAGACATTTTGTTAATTCTAATGAGGCATTAAAAAATTTGGTAATTTAAATTTTTGTTAAACAGATCATAAGATTTATGTCTGGTGAACGATATCGGTGATAGAATCTGCACAGTTAAATATTTACAAATTTATGGAGCATGGCCCTTGTCGATGTATATCGAGGAAGACGTATGTCTATAAATTTAGCGAGACGCCTATTTAGCCATCACACCTATTTAGAGATATTAGTCGATAGGTCAATGACCAAAGATCAATCGTACGATTAACAAACTGACAGATCGATCAGCTCGACAACAAACTCTGCCAAATTCAATCAGCCAGAACATCAACAACAACAACAACAACAACAACAACAACAACAACAACAACAACAACAACAACAACAACAACAAGAGTTTCTGATTTTGACACATGGCCATCAAATTTAAGGGGAGGGGTTTAACCGATGCCGTCGACCTCAAAACACTACTGGTACTATTTTATTGACCCCTAAAAAATGAAGGCAAAGTTGACCATGACAGGATTTGAACTCAGAAAGTAAAAAGTTGGAACAAATCCTACAAATAAACATCTTCGGTGTTCTAACGATTCTCCTGGCTCACCGCCCTAGTGATGGTTATGATGATGATGATGATGTTGATGACGATTAAGGCAACAACTGCCTCAACGACTACAATAAGAACAGCAAGAATGGTTTCCAATTTGGCCCAAGGCTAATGCTTTCTGGGATGGGGTGGTGTGGTATGTCGATTACATCGACCCACAGGACTCAACTGGTACTTATTTTATCGACCCCGAAAGGATGAATGGCAAAGTCGACCTCGGCGGAATTTGAACTCAGAACGTAAACACGAACGAAATGCCGTTAAGCATTTTGTCCGACGTGCAAACAGTTTTGTTAGCTCGCCGCCTTATCGTAATAATGGTTTCAAATTTTGGCACAAGGCCAGCAACTTCGAGGAAGGGGGTTGGTCAGTCACATCGACCCCCGCCACTTGATCAGTACTTATTTTATCGGCCTCGAAAACGATGAAAGGCGAAGATGATCTCGCGAAGATTTGAACTCAGAACACTAAGAAGTACCGCATGGCATTTTACCCGGCGCTTAAGAAGCAAAGATAGGAGAATTAAATCAAACGCATACAAATACTTTGGAATGAATGAACCAGACGTTATACATTACAAATAAATGAAGTAAAAGTGAGCAAGGAATGTTGAGGATACAGCGGGTCATTATTGAAAACAGAGCCAACTGCAAAAAATATGATAATCGCTGTCAAAAGTTTAGTTGTACTACCATTAATAAATTATATTCAAGTGGCAGCTAGACTAGATAGGAAAACAAGAAAATAATGAATACTAGAAAGATTATATTTACCTGGAATACAGAAAGGAAGATATCTTCAGAAACTAGATAATTATTATAAAACTAGCATACCCGTGTCGTCAAAAATGCCGAGAGTTTTTTTTTTTAATGATTGGAAATGGTGCATCAAAACCAAGGAACAAACCATTGATACATGTCAGCAATCGACTAAATATATGTACATACATAGCATCAGCGGTCACGCGAAGTTTACGTTGTTTTTCGGTCTAGGTAGCTCGCGCAGCACAAGCGGTACGGCAAAGTTTACGATTGTCTACAGTATGGGCAGCTCATGCAGCAGCATCAATGGTCAGGCGAAGTTTACATTGAACTTAGGTCTGGTCAGTTCGTGCAGCAGCAGTTGACGCAACATCAGCAGTCCGGCGACGTCGACGCTGGTGTTCAGTCGCTATCGCTCATGCAGCAGCGATTGTTATAGCATTTCTTGTGAGGCGAGTGGTTCGTTGGTCATTGTTTTTGAGTGCTCTTGTAATGGCCTACGTTCAGCAATTTGCGAGCGTCTAATAGCAGTTTCCAGTGACGATTCATTTGCTCACACTAACAGACACGTGCACACTCATACACTGGGACACATACACTGAGAGACACACACACGCACATACGGAATGTGATGTAAAATTCATTGGGAACAGACAGACAGTTGTGATAACAGAAAAACACACAGACAAACAAAACACATGCATTAAATGTTAATTTAAGAGTAACTGTAAATACTTTGCAACGTTGCAACTGGTACGATATGAAACAATATAAAAGTGAAACAATATTCAAAGTGAAAGAAGAAAAGTGAAAGTATTATATCATTACAATGTAGATGCTATTGTTTCACTTTTGACACGGAATAACGAACCAGAGTAAGAGATTGTTCAGGGCCCGCATTAGGCAAGAAGTCGAAAACTTTTCTGACCCGTGACACTGCATGGACCCCTAAGTAAGGCATGTGTAAAATTTGAATGAAATCGCTTGGGTAGTTCTCGAGACAGACAGATATTTTCGAAGGGTTATACTCTTTATGTTGCATGTCTCATTACTCTGTTTGTTTTTTCGTTGTTCAAAAATACAGGTACAACTCACTATATATATATATATATATATATATATGTTGTTGTACTTGGGGATGGTCATATTGCCAGTTTAGCCAATAAAAACACACGCACTGTATATTTGGTGTTAATTTTTTTTTTTTTTCAGCTTTATATTACATTAATCTTAATCTTAATCTTATTTCGGCCAGAGTTCTTTCGTCACACTTCTGTGACCTCATCAGTGGTCCTTTGTTCCCTTCTTTCTTATGTGTATCTCACCTTGCTAACTATCAGCCATTTTGTATTTTGTATTCCTATTGTATGTGTCTACGCATGCGTGTCCTTCTATGTGTCTGTGT
>NC_068987.1:91186493-91192728 GCF_001194135.2 Octopus bimaculoides
AGGTGATAATGTTGGTATTGTTCGCAATAGTATTGGTTATTGTAGAACTGGTGATAATGTTTGTTAGAGGTGATAATGTTGATGTTCATCACAGTGGTGGTTAGTAGAAATATTGTTAATGTTGTTAACGAACGTAGTGTTGTTTACATTGGTAACCATAGTGATATTGTGTATATTGGGGGTAGTAGTGGTGGAAGAGGTAGTGGTGGTTGTGGTAGCAGTGTTGTAACATCTGCGGAGATACTAGGAAACGGCTTGAGATGTTGCTAACAACTGTGATATTGTTTAGTCTCGATCAGTTTTGGTGTAAGAGACCAACTATAAGAATGATAATTAATCAGATTGATCAGTCTTAATTAATGTTGACCAATCTTGATCAGTCTTAATCAGTCTTTATCTAAGTAACTTAATATAATAAGGGTAATATGATAATGATAAAAATAATATGATGATAATAACAACAACAACAACAACAACAACAACAACAACAATAATAATAATAATATGATAATGATAAAAATATATATGGTAATGATAAAGATGATATGATAACGATAATTGCACTCTAGATTTAGGTCAATTTCATGTGTCCTTCCTTCTCATTTCGCCGGTACGTTGTGATTTGTGCAAGAAGTTCTCTTCTATTTGTGACATGTCGTTCAACCACATAGACATTTCCATTGGCTCCACTTGTTGCTGTTGTTGTTCTTTAGTCCAGAGCACCATAAATGAAACAGGTATATGCTCACAAGCATTCTGACCGTGGCCACTGTGTCAGTTCTTTGCGCAGCGAACCCTTGGTTATTTTATTCGAAATCCCTTTTGTAATATATGATTCGGGGGAGATTTGACTGCCAGTTTTAGCAGGTCGAACAACCTCTTAGAGTTGCTTTCATTGGCTCCATTGACTCGTTGCTCGGTAAGATTAATAACACTGCTAAAGACACTGATGCTGGTAGTAATATGCATACTTTTCAGATGCTGGCCAGCTCTTATAAAACAGAGCTATGCTAAGTTATGTGGACGTAAGCACACCAACACCGGTTCAAGCGACGGCTGGGAACAAAAAATAAACACTGACATAAAAACATATACAGATATATATATAAACACATACTTATACATACATACATACATATATATATATATATACATACATATGACAGGCTTCTTTCAGTTTCCCTCAACCAAATCCACTCACAAGGCTTTGGTCGACCCGAGGCTAGAGTAGAAGACACTTGCCCAAGATGCAAGTGGGACTGAAACCGGAACCATGTGGTTGGGAAGCAAGCGTTTTATTACACAGCCACGCCTGCACCTACACACGCACACACGCACACACACACGCACACACGCACACACATGCACACATGTACACACACACACACACACACACACACACACACACACACACACATACACACATACCTATATGCATATGTGTGTTGAAAAGGTTAAGTGGTTTCATATTAAAAGCAAAAAGAAGCAAGTGCTTTGAGAATGTTATTATGCATAAAAGAAAGAAAGAAAATATTTGCATGTTTATCAAAATATGCAACCGGTTTCAATCGTTTTAAAAGTATATTTAGTCATGCTGAAAAAGAGAGGAAAATAAGTGAATTTTGTAATAAAAGCATGTGAACTTTCAGAACTGATATCATGAAAGATTAATTTAATTTATTTCAGTTTATTTTCTCTTCTTTTCCAGCATGACCAAATCGTCTCGTAAAAGGATTGAAGCATATTTTGATTAAAATGTAATTATTTCCTTTCTTTTATCCGATAAAACTCTCAAAGCATTTTCTTCTTTTTGTTTATTTAATATATATATATATATATATATATACATACACGCACTTTCTCACACACACACACACTATCACACACACCTACACACACTATCTCACACACACATACACACGCTATCACACACATACACACACTATCACACATATACACACACTCATTGGTTAAAAAGAATGCGATACAGCTTGGATTCTTTCATAAGCCATTCGGGATGTTATAAATGTTGGACGTGGTGTTGTTTTTGTGAACTACACAAGCTTGGTGACACGAAAGCGAGTTTGCTACTAGCATTTTGTGATTTCTTTCTTAAAGATAACATCAAAAATTGTTGAATTTAATCGAATATTTATCAGTAATAAACTGGAGGCGATTAAACCGAACATACTCTCCTTAATTTTTTTTTGCTGTTGCAGCGAAAGAAAAAAAAAATCAACAACGAATCAATGAAGCGATTTTGTTGTAACGTGAACTAAGATGTTTATTCATAAATTGAACTTCAACGAAAACATTTTTTTTTTTAGGCAGCAATATTATTGTCTTATTTGTATTTTTCTGAAATTACAGTTTTGAACGCTGTAAATTAAATGTTATGAATATACGACAACTTCTCTACTGTATTATTTCTACTACATTCCGGTGAAGTTTACTGCGTTGTGTTATTATACATGCAAAAACAAGGTACCGAAATGGTAGAACCATTAGTACGCCGGACAAAATGTTAAGTAGCATTTCGTTCGTTTTTATGTTCTGAGCCCAAATTCCGCGAGATCGACTTTGCAGTTCATTCTCCAGGGGTAGATGAAATAAGAACTGACCAAATATTCAGGTCCATATAATCGACTTCCGCTTCCCCTCAAAATGTAATGGCTTTGTGCCAGAATTTGAAATCCTTCTCTATGCAAACTTTAGAGTGTTCCTACAATAAGAAATAACACACACACACACACACACACACACACACACACACACACACACACACGTATTTATATTTACTGCGATCCCACGATAGATTACTAAACTTTTACTAAACTTCAAATTTGTTTCCTGCATTTCAATACTTCATATATACACAGACATGACAGAAGTAAATAGACACCCTTATAATCATTAAAATTTATTTAAATCTGAAATTATATATTCAAATTATTCATTAATTGTTATAATGTGAATATCTAATATTTATTAGACATTCTCTCTACATTTTTTTTGATACAAGGGACCCTATTAGGCATGGCACTGATCAAATGACGAATGTTCTCTTGTGGAATTTCTTGCCAAGTTTCATGCAGTTAATCTCAAAAGATCTGGTTTTGAAAATGCTTTCTTGTTCTTTTTATGAAGTTTCCTGTCCATTATGTTCCAGAGGTGTTCAGTAGGTTTCATATCTGGTGACTGGCTTGGCTATGGAAGCTTTTTAATGCCATTCTCATCCAACGAATCGCTGGTGAATCGCACAATCACTCTATTAACTGTAGAAAGCGAGATCCCAAGGTTTTCTGCGATTTTACCCTATGTCCACCTTCAGCATGACCCACAATACGGCCTCTGTGAAATTCAGACAGTTCCAAGGCTTCTTTTATACATGGCATGACTAAACAGTCACATATAGAACCTGAAACATAAAAATGTCAATTAATAGAAGATATAAACCATTACAAGTTAGAATAAACATAAAAACGATGTTTTATGGGGTGTCTACTTCTAACATGTATGTGTGTGTATCTTACATGTATATGTACACGTCTGCACTTTTTATTGTTTTATTCTTTTATTTGTTTCAGTCAGTTGACTGCGGCCATGCTGAAGCATCGCCTTTAGTCGAACAAATTGACACCAGGACTTATTCTTTGTAAGCCTAGTACTTATTCTATCGGCCACTTTTGCCGAACCACTAAGTTACGGGGACGTAAACGCACCAACATCGGTTGTCAAGCGATGATGGGGGGGGGGACAAGCACACACACACACACACACACACACACACACACACACGACGAGCTTCTTTCAGTTTCCGTCTACCAAATCCACTCACAAGGCTTTAGTCGACCCGAGGCTATAGTAGAAGCCACTTATCCAAGGTGCGACGCAGTGGGACTGAACCCGGAACCATGTGGTTGGTAATAAAGCTGCATACCTCTTGCGCCTAAAATATATTTATCACTCCTCATTATTGTATTATAATAATATAATGTTAAACTTTGTAGCAATGCGGTGGATGTAGGCATGTGAATAGAGCCATTGATTTACAACTGAAGTTATCTCACTCTATTTACACCAGAATGTCACAAACAGATTACCCCACCACTTTTGTTTTAAGTCATTCTGAGGCTATTATATATTCTTTTCTACTCTAGGCATAAGTCCCGAAATATTGGGGGAGGGGGCCAGTCGACTAGATCGACCCCAGTACGCATCTGGTACTTAATTTATCGACCCCGAAAGGATGAAAAGCAAAGTCGACCTCGGCGGAATTTGAACTCAGAATGTAAAGACAGACGAAATATCGTAAAGGCAGACGAATATGTTACAGAGTTTCAAGCAGCATAGTGAAGGCGTGTGATCAAGTTGTTTGGGTGTCGCACCCAAAATGGGCGATGTATTGTTCTCTTGAGCAAAACACTTCCTTTCCCATTTTTCCATTCATCTCAGTTCTAAATAAACAACCCTGTGACCGACTGGCTTCTTGTTCAGTGGAACTATAGTGATCTCTGTCGCTTAAATGCATTAGAAACCGGATGACCGGCACTATGAGACAGTACTTTACTTCTTGCGAGTGCACAAGCTAACATTGAAAATAAATTAACACTGTAACACAGTGTTAACCCCCAATAGAAACCACTTTACTGAAGCTTCTGTGTCCATGTTAAAATCAGGAAGTCGAAAATTTAATTTACCTTTACGGACAAATCTGAGAACTTACAAATATCTAATTCGCAAGGAATATATAAGTTATATAACCATCCATCTGTTATACTTGATGCGTATACACTTTTGATAGGCCAGTTACTGCAGTACTTGTCCTGAGATTACATTCATTATTGACCTGCTGTATTAAAAACACGATTAATGTCGTCTATCAACGGTGTAAATATATTAATTATGATATATAGGGGACTATTTTAGTTTAATACTGCCGCAATTGCGCATATCGGATATACTATATAATATATTTACATAAAAACTTTTCTGAAAGAGAGAAGCAGGCATGGGTGCGTGGCTAAGAAGTTCGCTACGTGTGGTTTCCAGTTCGGTCTCTCTGTGCGGCACCTTAGGCAAATGTTTTCTACCACAAAAACGGGCCAAGCAATGCCTTGAGTTGTGAGTGAATTTCATAAATGGGAGATGTGCAGAAGCGTGTTGTGTACGTGTTGATATATATATATATATATATATATATATATATATATATAGAGAGAGAGAGAGAGAGAGAGAGAGAAATATATATATAGAGAGATAGATAGATAGATAGATAGAGAGAGAGAGAGAGAGAGAGAGAGAGAGAGAGAGAGAGAGAGAGAGAGAGAGAGAGAGAGAGAGAGAGAGAGAGAGAGAGGGAGAGAGAATATGTAAGCGTTGTGTGTGTGTTTTGCGTCTGTCTCCCAACCGATTGACAACTGGTATTGGTTTGGTTACGTTCCAGTTAATTTAGTATGGCAAAGGGTCCGATAGAATAAGTACAGGACTTTAAAAGAGAATTGGGCTCGATTTAATGACTAAAGTATTTAAGTCAGTGCTCCAGCATTGCCGTAGTCTCATGACTGAAACGAGTAAAAGAGCAGATAGGTCAGCTGAAAACTTCAACGATAACTGGTCATGCAGTCCAAAATTGTGTCTCCCGGAGTCAGAATGAAGATTGTGGGATTGTAATTTTCTCGTCATTAAAACGATCTAAACAACCAAACTGTCCCGTATGTAAGAACAAGGACACCAAAACGACCCCGTTCGAGTGTCAAATTATTGCGATGACAAACATTTGACATTTCCAATTGTGTTTCTTGTCTATCATTAATTATAAAGGATCCATTTTATCTACAACAATAGGAGTGGTCCCTAAGCGGTTAATCGGCTTTCTAGAAATAACAACGAAATCTCCCTCCGCATACCATATGCTATTAAAGAAGAATGGACATAGTGAGCAGTGGTCAGTATGGGTAGTGGGGACAATCACGACTCTGGACATACGTTTTATTAGTTAAGCTGACCATGGGATACACTACAGCAAAAACAAAAACCCGCGCAATTACCACCACTACAATCAGCAGAACACGATGTGTGGTATTATTATATACATATGTATACATATGCATATATATAAATATACATACATATATACATATACATACATATATACATATACATACATATATATATATATATATATATATATATATATGTATGCACACACACACACACACACACACACACACAC
>NC_068987.1:91194825-91199011 GCF_001194135.2 Octopus bimaculoides
ATATATATATATATATACTGTATATGTTAATTTTTGTTTTTATGTTGTGATAATAAGAGGAATTTTGCGTTAAACTGAAGGATTACTAAATACTTCTTGTAAAGTACACATTCTTCGACAAGAATAGTATTACTTGTGACTTCGAAGTTTCGGCCAGCTAACCCAGAAACTTTTAGCTCAGTCCGGTGATAGCTGAACAGGCGAAATTTCCAAGGTTGCTGTCAATGCTAGTTTTGCTAATAATAATAATAATAATAATAATAATAATAATAATAATAATAATAATAATAATAATAATAATAGCAACAACATACACACACCCTGCCTCACAGACTCTGCCTCACACACTCTTCCTCTCCCTCTCACTCTCTCTCTCTCACACGCACACACTCGCTGTTACATGCACACGCAGCTTTGCTCACGCAACATTTGCGGATTCTCCCGAAAATAACCAATGAAATGTTATACTTTATTTTTCTATTGGCTTCTTGTAAAACCCTCCATCTTAACTTTTTCAGATCCGGTTGTTTACCAGGAAAGACCGTCGGCCAGAAGAGGAAACACCAAAATGGAAGATAAGTGGCTAAATGCAGACGGCTGACTATTTTAGTGAAGGAATTAAGCCTGCAAATTAAAGCATTCGTTCCTCTAACGCGACAGGATCACCTCAGTCGGAATTCCGGCCATTTTCGAATGATATTTAGTTTTCTTCCCTGTCTATTTTTCTTTCTCTCAATGCACGCAACTCAAATGTCTAAAAATCTCTGAATGGAAAGAAGGCGGGGGGAGGGAGGGGGCGGAATAAAGCGAAAACTAAAAACAAATAAAATTAAGAATAACAACAACAAAAAGAACAAAAACACATTTACAGCAACAACAGTAACAACAATAACAACAGCAATAATGCTATGATAACAATAGTAACAATATTCTGTAATGGCCTTCCCCACTGACAGATCTTGACAATTCTTCCGTTGAAATAAAAAAAAAAAAAAACAATTTCCCCTCGGCCTTTGTTGTCGCAAAACTATAATGTATAGCCTTACATATACATACATACATACATACATACATGCATGCATACATACATGCATGCATACATACATACATGCATACATAATACATACATACATGCATACATACATACATGCATACATAATACATACATACGTACGTACATACATACATATACAGTCACAGATACGTGTATGCACGTACGCATGTATATACATATATATCACATACCACTTACGTATATATGTATGTGTGTATGTGTGTGTGTATGTGTGTGTGTATATATATATGTGTGTGTGTGTGTGTGTGTGTGCCTGTTCACATGAACTCATAAGCAGACATCAACATATACGCACACCAACACAGATTTACTCAGAGCGACAAACGACAAGATTAGGTATGCATTAAATATATAATATATTTATATATTTTCTCATATATATATATACTCATTCATACACACACACACACACATACACACGCACACAAACATAAACGTACGTACGTACGTATGTTTGTATGTATATGTATATATATACATATATATACACACATATATATATATACATATATATATGTATATATGTATGTATGTATTATGTATGTATATCGTAGAGAAAAGAAAAAAAGAAGAAAAACACTGTAAAATCACAAACTTTGCAATATCTTTTCTACTGAGATCTTTGGGGAGGGGCCAGTCGATTAGATCTACCCCAGTACGCAACTGGTACTTAATTTATCGACTCCGAAAGGCAAAGTCGACCTTGGCGGAATTTGAAACAAGTTTTGCAATATTATATGATAAAATGCTGAGCAGTATTTCGTCCGTGTTTTCATTCAAATTAGGTCGAGAATGTCTTTTATTCTTTCACGATTGATAAAATAATCCCTAGTTGAACTCCTGGGTTCGATGTAATTAACTTAACCGCGTCCCTGAACTTGCTGATCTTGGTAAAAAAAAAGTCGCTTTTATGATCATAACATAATGAGATCAAACCTCACATCATCCAGTGTTAGTGGGTCCAGAGCAAGTCACATGGATTGAACCTAATTTACCTGCTGACAAGATGGGGTCTAATCATACTTCCGAATCCAGTGGTGGAGTAGCAATGAATCACAAACCCAATCGTTACCAATTGTCCCCTGCTTGGATGCCTTCACTGGGGTCTACTCTCTGCTATAAGAATTCTTACCGGGGTTTAAGTATTGGTAGAACTTTTCTATTCTTCACATATCTGCCTTCTTTTTACTATTTAGGCAGAGAAGGAAGAGCAGGACCTTAGACATTTTAATTGTTTCCACCCCTTCTGTGACAGTGGGACGAAGAGAAGAAACTATCCTCAAACTGAGGATACCTGAAACGAAGAGAACTCCCCTAAAGCTCTTCCCCCCGAAGAACCAGGTGGTGGTGTTAAACCGAGCGACGCCTTAAATCTATAATTAAATCTCTCACCGAAGAATACAGAACCCGAGAGTCAGAACTTATTCCAGAAGACATCTCATAGGATGGTTTAACAAACCATCCAATCCAACATCCTGGCTGGTATTTTATTGCAATCGATTTCAACAACACAAAAGGCTAAGGTGACCTCGGCGGGATTTGAATTCAGAAAGGAGAGAAACGGACAAATATCACAAAATATTTTGTTTACTTTAGCGAATTGCGCAAGTCCTGGGGAAAAAACAACAAAAAACAAAGCAAGACATATAGTGAACAGAAATCGAAGAAGTATATAAAACGTTCATAGGTATTTAGACGGCTTTGTGTCCTATTCTTATGCAATTCTTTTCATTAATTCAGACATTAATCCACCTCAAAAAGCTTTCTATCTACTTATGTATGTTATCTTTCTTTTTCAAATATTTGAATTCGTCCTATAAAGGAGCTGGTTCTGAACAAAGACTCAAAGCTCCAGCGCTGGAGTTTAGATAATAACAACCAATATACGACTATATGTAAATATGGTTGTGTGATGTGTGTATGTATATGTGCCGCTATGTACTTATGTAATTATATATGACGCTGAGCAGCTATGTATGTCAATACATACATACATACATACATACACACATACATACATACATACATACATACATACATACATACATACATACATACATACATACATACGTGCGTAGATAGACACATATCTATTTGTATGTTTCTATATATCTAACCATCTGTTTTCGTATCCATCTACTGATCTATCTACTAAATCTTTTTATATACTACATAAACTCATACACATTTTCACCCTACCAATCACCCCCACCACCACTACCACCACCACACGAACGTATGATTTTGGTTTAACTTTTGTGTGAATTGCAATTAAGCGAAAAATTAGTCGATACTGGTAGGTAGAGTGGAATGATAGAACAATATTTATTTAAAGGTTAGTTTACACGAGTCAGTATTCGAAGTCCATCGTTCCCTTTCTCCGGGCACCCGACGAACAGGAAGGAGAAACTCTGAGTGGCAACAAACGCAGGTTCAAAATTGAAACGAATGAATAAATAAATAATAAGTAAAAAGTGTTTCATTACGCATTTGCTTCATCGTCTATTAGATGATTTACTTTATCTACAAAGAAATGAGTAAAGCTAGAATCTGTAGCTGAAGAGACTAACAGTTGTCGAAACATCCTGATGCCCCTGGAGGATGATCGTAAGCACTATATCAATATGTTCTTCGTACTGTGTGTTCTGATTACAATTTTTTTATACATTTCTTTCACTCACATTGATTATGCTTATGACTTAAGAAACCCCAATACTCTGAGTGCAAAAATACCTTCTTTAGCGAATTAAGATTCGCTTTCCATTATTCATATGTGTCATATATAACACACACACACAGCCACATACACACGCACACACACACACACACACACACACACACACACACATGCACACACATACGTACACACACTTATGTATATTTATTCTTTTATTCTTTTGTTTCAGCCATTTGACTGAGACCATGCTGGAGCACCACCTTGAAAGGTTTTAGTCAAACAAATTGACCGCAGGACTTGTGTTTTTAAAGCCTAGTACTTATTCTATCGGTCTCTTTTTCCGAACCGCTAAGTTATGGGGACATAATCACACCAACATCGGTTTTCAAGCGGTGATGGTGGGAAGCACACAGACAAACACACACACACACACA
>NC_068987.1:91199524-91201372 GCF_001194135.2 Octopus bimaculoides
ATATATATATGTGTGTGTGTGTGTGTGTGTGTGTGTATCTATATTATATATGTGTATGTCTATATACATATGTATGCATATATATATGTATATGTGCTTATATGTCTATATATCTATCTGTCTGTCTATCTATCTATCTATCTATCTATCTATCTGTGCGTGTGTGTATCTATCTATCTATGCGTGTGTGTATCTATCTATCTATCTATCTATCTATCTATCTATCTATCTGTGTGTGTGTGTGTGTGTGTGTGTGTGTGTGTGTGTGTGTGTGTGTGTGTTTGTTCTAACAACAGATGGCTTGCCAGCCATTCTGCATCTTGATGGCATTCAGATTGAGTAAGTCCGGGAGTTCAAATGACTTGGGTCACAGGTTGCGTAGAAGAAATTGGTGTTAACAGCAGAGATCAACAACCGAATCAGGTATGCGAGTTGAGAGTGAAATTGAGAGAAAAGAATTTTATTGATAAATTTAAACCCGTTCTTAATGGGCAGTTATAGTAACAGTGATAATCATAATGATGATGGTGATTATAAATTCTACGACTATTGGATCTCTTCAGGTTGTCTGCCAATTTTCACTCTCTTCAATTCCTGCTCGAATTAATTGCATATTCGGTGTAATGGCATGGTTTTATATGCTAATCACTGCTTTGAAATTCATTTTCGCAATAAATCAATAAATAAAGAGTTATTAACTTTTAAAGTTTGAAAATTTTAGCTAATCGTAAGCCACAGATGCATTCATAACTGTTTCCATAGTAACAAACCAAACATGAGAACTCTTTTGTCTGCCAGATAGCACGTGTTGACAAATATATTCTACGCGAAAGCATGCGCATCGACGCTGTGTTCTGCTGCTTGTGCCCATCTGTTGTTTGTACCCTGACTGAGCGAGGCGCTAAGAATAACAACCAAATAGGCCTTAAATTACGCACCTCCAAATTTCTTTTTTGATCTTTGCATAACCATATGAATTTCCGAGTGTAGAATACAAATTCGCAAACATTTTCTGAAATTCCCTCGCTCCTTGAGTCTCTCTGTTGGTTTTGCTAAATATTTATAAAAAATATATATATACTTGTGTTTTAAGTTCTATTTTTCACGTTTGCATCGTCAAACCTATATATATATATATATATATATATATATATATATATATATATATAATAAAGGGTAAAATCATAAATGATTTTTACCAAGTGGTCAGCGGGGAAATAAAACCTCATAGGTAAATTTTATAAACATTTTATAATTATATACATAATTATAACAAGGGCTTGGCACACACTGAAAAATAGACGTCAAAAGACACTATGACCAACTTAAATTCTCCGAGAAAAACACACTACATAATAGGCTGGAAGAAGAAAGAAAATGAATTAAAACTTTGGCTAACCGCGTACATGATCGTGTTTCGGGCTTAAAATAATAAGAACATTACTTATTGCCTTCATCAGCGTCGGTATACCCAGGCATAAATATACGAGTGCCACGGATATGTAAGCGAGCTGCGTCTTTGCTTAGCTTATATCCGTCGAGACTCGCAGAGATATGCTGCGATTTAGAATTCATATCCTTCACTTATAGCCACGCGCAGTTTGTTAAAGATCAAGTCTGTAGTTAAAACAGTTTTGATCAAGGAGCAAATATTTTTATCAGATATTAATTATAATAATAATAAAGGATAAAATCATTAATGATTTTTACCAAGTGGTCAGCGCGGAAATAAAACCTCATAGGTAAATATTATAAAGGAAAAATAAATAAATGAGAGGAAACTTTACCGGTGAGTGTGTTAATAATAAGGCACTAAAAGGACACTTTCCCCAGACACAACAATATATA
>NC_068987.1:91201440-91204543 GCF_001194135.2 Octopus bimaculoides
TATATATGTATGTATATAGTAAATTCAGATGAACAAAATTAAAAGCAGAGAAAAAAAAAGAAAAAAATGAACGTGAAGACTTGCACCAGAAATATATTAATTTGACGTTCGGTGAAGGGAGAGAGTTGTTGTTAACGTTTCGAGCATAGCTCTTCGTCGGAAACAGGAAGTCCAAAGACAAAGAAGGAAAAATAAGGAAAAATCACCAACAGTCTCTCTCTCTCTCTCTCTCTCTCTCTCTTTCTCTCTCTCTCTCTCTCTCTCTCTCTCTCTCTCTCTCTCTCTCTCTCTCTCTCTCTCTCTGTATATATATATATATATATATATATATATATATGTATGTATATATATATATAAATACATGCATACATATATATTTATATATATATATACACATAGGTCACAGATGGTCATACGCATATGGACAAAATATATTAAACACGCGCATAGAGATGCAAAGATACACATATATGTATATATCTATTTATCAATGCATACATGCATACATATATACATACATACATACATACATACACATATACACTCAAACATAGACACAGCAACACACATATATGTATGTGTGTTTGTATGTATGTATGCATGCATGCATATATGTATGTATGTTTGTATGTATGCGTCCATGTATGTATGTTATCAAAGACGGATTTCTCGCTGGAAACATCAGAGCCAAACGGCTGGTGGCTCGCTCATTTGCTTGCTTGTAAAGTGACTGGCCGTTTTCTAATGGCTTCATTTCCGGGGACTGTTCAGACTGTGATTTTCTCTTCACATTATTGGATTTTATATTCTTATTTAGACTTCTTTAGATTTCTATCATATATAATTCAATGACTAGACTGGACAGGACGAGACATGAACGAGAGAAGGAGGTGGATCATGGATGGGGGTGGGTGATGGGAGAGAAAGATCGTCAAGAACGAGAAGGAGAGAGAGAGAGAGAGAGAGAGAGAGAGAGAGAGAGAATAAGAAGAAAGGAGACTGAGACATAGATAAAATTTTCTTGCAATCAAAATATTTGTTGGGTGTTAGACATCTTATTTAATCTTATTTCATTTCATCTCGTCTGATGCTTAACTTAGTCAGACTTCTCTTTCCTCTCCTTTTCTTTCACTGCACAGACACACAGACATACACACGCAGACATACATACAGACAGACAGACAAACACACACATACAGACACACACACGCAGTCATGCACACGGTGACACTAGGATACGAACCCTCAAACTTTATGCAAACGTTCTCTGTCACTCGTTAAGAGATCTGTTTCAAATAGAACCAAACTGAAAAGCATTTTCTTCTATTTAAGGGAATCATTCTATTCCCTAAGCAATTTCTGCAACTTATGAGTCAAAAATTATCCTTCATATAAAAAATATTTAATTTACTTTCTACGAAACAGAGAATGACAAGAAATGACAGTTCCTTCATTTCTTCAAGACATAAAAACTGTGATTTTTCTCGATGGAGACAATCTTTACATTTTCCTATATATATGGTCTTAAAATGCATTGAAACCCCCCCCCCCCCTATTTTAAACCTATTTTAAGCAGCGAAAACCGTTCACGGTTAGTAAAATAATTTTTTTGCCACTGTAAAACCTCGTTTAGCTACAACTTGCACTAGAATTTGTTCAGTAAATCTCTTTTTATACGAAATTTTTTTCTGTATGAAAACTTTTTTTTATATGTGATGTTTTTCTCATTCAGCGCGTGTAAACCTCACTTTATGAAAACATACACTATGTATTATATGAAAACATCTGCCAAGTGGGAACATATTTTTGTAATTCCATTTTTATATTTATAGATACATAATAGAAATATTTACCTCCTATGTTAAAAAACAATAAAAATTGTTTCATTCGAACAAATATATATATATGTATAAAAAATTAGAATACTTTTAACCCTTTCTTCTCATTTTCTCCATATGTACGTACGTATGTATGTATGTATGTATGTATGTATGTATGTATGTATGTATGTATGTGTGTGTGCATCCAGTTAACCAATTCCTAAAGCCAGCGTCCGAGAAATCAACTTCTCTTCAGTAGTTACACAACAAAAACCAGGGCAGCCCAATAACGTTTTCCTTTTGCAGTGGATAGAGCAGGAATTTTCTTGATTCTCTCAATCTCTCTTTCTCTCTCTCTCTCTCTCTCTCTCTGTCTCTCTCTCTCTCTCTCTCTCTCTCTCTTTTCTGTCCTCCAGTTGCAATGGCAAACACATTCCAAGGTTACCAAACCGAATAAGAACATTTCTTAACAAACAGCTGCCGTTTCATTTCCTGTTTTTCTTTCCCTTTCCATCTGTCTCTTGTTTTCTTTCCTTCGACTTGACTAACTCTCATTTAACCATTTACGCTTTCTTTCTTTCTTTCTTTCTTTCTTTCTTTCTTTCTTTCTTTCTTTCTTTCTTTCTCACTTCTTCTCCCTCCCCCTCCCGTGTCTCTCCATTGATGGCATTTCGCGCATATCACAAGGACCCTGTCTTACCTCGGGAGACGGATATAATTGTTATGATACTTTTGTTGCAGCTGTTGACTAGAGATGATGGCCAATACCATTCATTTGTTATTCTATCAATTGAATGTTAAGTGGTTCATAACCACTCACTGGTGCTGTTCTTTCTGACGGCTTGAAAACAAAAACGAAAAACAATAGCTTTCTGTCTATTTTGCATAATTTATGCAATAATAAATTAAGGGAAATAATTCTTCCACTTACTTCCCTTCAACTCCCCCTCCTTATACATTTCCAGGAAATTCTACCTTTCCCAGTCCTCGGACTTTACAAGGACTCCTTTCTCCCCCTTCCTCCCCTTTCTCTCCCTCCATGGACTTTTACAGGAAGTCTCTATCCTCCCGTACTCGGACTTTTCCATGAAGCCCTTCCTCTCCTTCCTCCCCGTTACCCTCCTCCGTGGACTTTTCCAGGAAGTCCCCATCTCGCTCTTCGGACTTTTCTAAGAATTCATTCCTCCCCTTCCTCCCATGCTTGGACTTTTCCAGGAAATTACCCCCTCCCCTTCGCGGACTTTTCCAGGATGACCTTCCTCCCCTTCCTCTCCATTAACTTG
>NC_068987.1:91205538-91206563 GCF_001194135.2 Octopus bimaculoides
TTGTCAGAACTGAAAATCCTTGTTCACAGCAATATGTCGTGGAGAACTAGAAGAATGGATAATGCTTCTGAAGAGACACATGGGTATGGTTCCTGGTTCTTTATCCAAGAGATTTATTTTTGGCACACGAACTTTGCAACTGTTTCTGAACCTTTGATTGTCTTTCAATCATTCCGCCTCACCTGCTATCCCCATCCGCCGCCCCTACGAGGCGCGCTGCACCGTTTGGAAGCCACTGGCACAAGGGATCAAGACCATTACACCTTCCCACTCGCTGAACGGCGTGTCAGGATTATCCACTTGCAGCTGGACTGGAAAAACCTAAGCGTATAGCACATCGTTCGGTCGGGGAATCGAACCGACTATCTTGTAATCGTGAGTGCAACATCCTAACCACTCGGCCACGCATTATCCTTTTGCTATGACAAAAGACAAATTCAGACAAGTTCAACATGGAGGAACTAAATATCTCAGAAAGTAGGACAAGCCACGGCAGTGCTCCAGCATGGCCACTAATGACTGAAACAAGTAAAAGATAAAAGATAAACCGGTGCAACGCACAAACATAGCCTTACCCAGTGGATATGGCAAGAATTTTCTTGCTTCTCTCTCCATTTCTGCAATTCTAGTGCCAAATATATTTTCCAAGACCATTCCAAACCAAATAAGACCATTCCTCCTCATTTCGCGCTTTTCTTCTTTCTCTTTTTTTTCTTCCTACTTTCCATTTTTCTACTCTTCTTTCTTCCCCCCTTTTATTTCTTGTTTCCTTGACCACCCCTACCCCTCCTCTTTGCCATCATCATCATTGTCGCTGTCCTCGTCGTCATCGTCGTCATCATCACCTTCCTCACTATCATCATCGCTATCATCATCATCATCATCATATTCAACATCATCATCATAATCATTATCATCATGATCATTTTCATCATCATCATCATCATCAACACCATCATCATATTCTCAGTCATCATCATTACTACCACCACTACCACGACCATGCTCACCTCCTCCTCCTCCTC
>NC_068987.1:91206858-91212491 GCF_001194135.2 Octopus bimaculoides
GATGACGATGACGGCGACGATCACGATGATACGTCGGTGATGACGACGAGAACGACTACCAAGGCGACGATGAAGATGGACGACGACGACGACGATGATGATGAAGAGGATGAGGATGATGATGATGATGATGGTGATGGTGATGATGATGATGATGACGACGATGATGATGATGATAATGATGATGATGATGATAATGATGATGACGACGATGATGATGATGATAATGATGATGATGATGATGATGATAAAATAAATGCAGGCTGACAGGCAAAGGAACATATGCGGATGGACTGCAAAATAAGAAGAAATTAAATGCAATATATGAACAGAAGACAAACATCGAAAAATAGAAAACACACAAACACACACACACACACACACACACACACACACACACACACACACACACACCACACAGAAAGAGGAGGTAAATGCAATCTCGGCCAAAGAAAAAATGACCGAAATTTGAAAAACCAACCAAGAATTATTGAAGAAAAGAGAATGCAGTAAATATTTGTACCGGAAGTAAAGCGATGGTAACCGTTAAATATTTCTGTTGATAATAAAGGCGGCAAGATGGCGGAATTGTTAGGAAGGTGGATAACATACTACGAGGTATTTCTTCTGTTTTTACGTTCTGAGTTCAAATGGCAACGAGGTGGACTTTGCTTTTCCTCGTTTCGATGAAATAAGAACCAGCTGAACACCTATTTTGTCGACTCTGGGAGACAGAAAGACACAAGAGACAAGAGCTCAGCGCGTTAAGAAGAGGAATAAATACTGCGAGATGATTTGTGCGACGCACTTAAGATTCTGATTGTAGACCACAGTGTTACATGTTTCTAATCCAGGAAGAAGGCCAGCGATTTTTTCTCGATGGACGGGCGGGGGTTGGCGTCAGTCGATTATATCGACCCTCGTACTTGACTTTTGCAGAAAGACAAAGTTCACCAGGGTGGGATTTGAACTCAAAACGTAAAGAACCGGAATATATGCTGCACGATATTTCGTCCGCCTTTCTAACGATTCTACCAATCCGCCACCATCACCAACAGCAGCAGCAGCAGAAGCAGCAGAAGCAGGAAGGCCACCACCAGAAACACCACAACAATAATGATGATGATGGTGGTGGTCATGATGGGGACGATGATGATAATGATGACGATGACGATGATGGTGATGATGATGCCGCCGTCGACGACGACGACAACGCTACTACTACTACTACTACTACTACTACTACTACTACTACTACTACTACTACTACTATTACTAGTAGTAGTAATAAGAAGAAGAACCAGAGGAGTTGTTATGAGGGAAAGAATTGATATGATAGCAAGTAATGGGCCACAATTCGCAGATAAGGAAGTCGTAAAAGAGGTGACAGAGGTTGTAAATAGTTCAATTTGGGAGAGTTTGATCTAATAAAACATAATAGTTGGAAGGAGAAATTGAGGAAGGAATATTACAAGATTTGGAAATTAGTGTTTAAATCTCATCTAAATGGGAATAACAAGACTTTGACCATTAACACAGATGCCATAACTCTTTTGAGATATATAAGCGATTGTAAAGTGGAATTAAAAAGATTAGGTCAGTCTAGGTAGGAAGATTTAAATAGTAGCGACTATAAATGGAGATTAAATCCCAGAGGTGACATTAACAGGATGTATATACCCCACATAAAATCTTTGTGGGAATTAATTGGTCGGGAAAGAAGAAAGCATACAGGGTAAGACAAAAGAATGTATGTAGTGAGTGCGTGGGTGCAGGCGTGGCTGTGTAGTAAGGTGTTTGCTTCCCAACCACATGGTTCTGCGTTCAATCCCAATGTCTTTTACTATAGCCTCAAGCCGACCGAAGCCTTGTGAGTTGAATATATTTATGTGTGCGTGTATGTGTCTGAGCCTGTGTTCGTCTGTGATTGTCCCCCACAACCACTTGACAACTGGTGTTGGTGTGTTTACGTCCCTGTAACTTAGCGGTTCGATACACACACACACACACACACACACACACACACACACTGTATATACATATACATGTTGGGTTCTGTTTTTCAGGGAACATCTAATTTAGTTTCGTTTTTGTATTTGCTTTGCAAGATTCTTTATGTGAATTCGTGTGATTTTTTCCTAAAATTTTCGTTGATTCTTGTAACCTCTTCAATAGTTGTTAACTCTGCCCGTTATCGGAACGCAGATCCGATAACAGACAGTTAACAACTATTGGAAAGATTGCAAGAAGCAACGAAAATTTTAGAAAAAACTAAAATTAAATAAATAAGCAAATGAGTGGAAATTGAACCGGTGAGTGTGTTAATTAATAAGGCATTAAAACAGAATGACTCTCTAGAAAACAACAACATTTAATTTAATTTCTTCAGCAGACTACTGCGGTCGACTCTGTCGAAAAGCTTTATAGAAGGTGAGATAAATGTGCCATAGATTTATCGCTCTCTTCCAGAGTAAATAAGATACCATAAAAAGGATGGCGTGAGTGTGTATATAAATCATCCCTCTTTCTTTCTGTCCTCTCTCTCTTTTTCTCCCCTCTCTATTTCTCTTCCCTCTCTCTTTCTCTCCCATCTCACTTTCTCTCCCCTCTCTCTTTCTCTCCCATCTCACTTTCTCTCCCCTCTCTCTATTTCTCTCCCCTCTCTCTTTCTCTCCCCTCTCTCTTTCTCTCCCCTCTTTCTTTCTCTCCCCTCTCTCTATTTCCCTCCCATCTCTCTTTCTATTCTCTCTCTCTCTTTCTCTCCCCTCTCTCTTTCTCTCCCCTCTCTCTATTTCTCTCCCATCTCTCTTTCTATTCTCTCTCTCTTTCTCTCCATCTCTCTTCCCCTTCTCTCTCTCTTTCTCTCCCCTCTCTCTTCCTCTCCCCTCTCTCTTTCTCTCCCCTCTCTCTTTCTCTCCTTCTTCTCTTCCCCTTCCCTCTCTCTTCCTCTTCTCTCTCTCTTTCCCTCCCCTATCTCTTCCTCTTCCCTCTCTCTTTCTCTCACCTATATATATATATAGAAAGAAAGAAGAGAGAAGGAAAGGAAAGGAGAGGGTGAACTCATAATACTGGATAAGGAAATCAGTCTAAACCAGTGGTTCTCAACCGAGGTCCATATAACCCTGAGGGGCCTATAAAAAATTTTGTTGTCAAGCTTTACCTGAAATAAATTGTTTATACATTTATAACACAAAATAATTTAACAGTTTCTTTTTAAAATACAATTCCTAATAAATATTTAATCATAAAAATATAACAGGATTTTTTAAACATGGAAGGGTTATGAGGGCCCAGTTGAATAAAATAGGGATCAGAGGGGTTCATTGGCAAAAATTGGTTGAGAATACTGGTCGGAACGCTTTGAGTGAAACACCGAATTTTGCATTACGACGAGAATATAGGATATATAATATAAATACGATATTCTTTCTCGCCATGCACACACACAGACACACACGCACACACACACACACACACACACACACACAACGCTCAGCAAATTGTCATTAGTTGGAAAGTATGGCTTAAATGGCGAAAATGAAGCAATGAGGAGTTATAAAAACCGATTCAGGAGAAATGGAACAATATATTATATGGATTATGAATGAGAATTAACCAGAAGCTTATAATTTAAAAAATGACATAGGAATGGCTTGGATGTCAAACTTGTAGTGAAATTTATTGTAAGGAGATCAACATTGTTTGTAATTTCCATATCCAGCTTATATTTTATGTCGCAATTAGTGACAATAAAATTGCGATTGTCACTTGTTACAGGATTTCAATGGACTTGTGATTGGATCCCATCATTTCCGAAGGTGAACGTGACATGGCTGATTCTAACTCAATACAGTTTCTAGAGCAAGTGACTTCGTTTGCAAAGCATAATCTTTCGGCTTTCCCGCCGATGATATTATAACTTTACTTTCATCAATACATATCGGAAAAAATACATATACATACACACATATATGCGTATATATGTATGTGTACATATATGTATGTATGTATGAATATATATATATATATATATATATATATATATATATATATATATATATATATATATATGTATGTATTGGTCACGTGGTTATGCAATATACGAATGGGAGAGCATAAGACCAAATATTTTAGTTCTTGAAACGAAGAGAGCTCTGTATAAAATGATCGACCATACAACACATCGGGGTGGAAAAATTAAAAGCAAAACATAATTACACATACACACACACACACATCAGGGAAAGACAAAGAAAGAGAGAGCGAGAGAAAGAAAGATAGATAAAATGAGAGAGAGAGAGAGAGAGAGAGAGAGAGAGAAAGAAAGAGAGAGAAAGAAAGAGAGAGAAAGAGAGAGAAAGAGGGAGAGAGAAATATGGAGTTTTATTAATCTCTTACTTATTTCGGTCATTGGATTGCAGTCCTGCTGGAGCACAACTTTGAAGGCGTTATGTCCGGTACTTATTCCATCGTTTTCTTTACTGAAACCGCTAAGTAACGGGGACATCAACTAACCGGTCCTCCTGCAGTGGCGGGCGGCATATATAAACACAAAGACTCATACACACACATATATACCTACACGCGCGCGCGCACACACACACACACACATACACACATGCACACACGCACACATATGGTGGACGTTGACTTGTCATCGAGTTACATCACTTCCTACCATTCCACTTTAAGAAACATCTCAAGTTTGGTCTCTCCGTTGCTGACGACGTCTCGTGTGGCGCCTAAGGTCTGCAAAGGACTCACAAGTCATTCCACAAGCGATCACAAGTCAGATCCCCAGCAACAGCCCGACCATCTGGACGTTGGGGCCTAAATGCCAAATGAGTCTACCGGCTGATCCAGACTCTGCTACACAAGGGCCACAAAAGATCGCGCGTGGCTGAGTGGGACTACTTTGAGAAGAAGTAGACACGATCACACAAGTAAAACGTAAAAACTCTTTTGTTCCCTTCTCAGGAAAAGGGTTCACATCCTCCATATGTTTCCCCAACACATTTCAACTCTTGCTATTGACACCAGTGGCAATCAGATTCCTCCACGCCTCCCTGTTTGATGCCAGATCTTCCCAGCTGTTGGTATTCACATAGATTATTTTAAGCCTGTCTCTGAAACAATTCCACGGCTTGCACCTTGCTCCGGCTCACCATCTATTTTAACATGCGAGTGTCATCTAAATGGACAAGACGACCACACCTGGCTTCCACAGTTTCCATCTGCCAAATCCACTTACGAGACATTGGTCGTCCTAGGGCTATAGTAGGAGACACTTGCCCAAGATTCTGTGCAGCAGGAATGAACTTGAAACGACGTGGTTACAAACCTCACCACTTAGCCTCACACCCATGCCTGCGACTATGGACGTAGGCAAATATAGAATGAGAAAATAAGAGGAAAGAGAACTGAATGAAACGTGGAAGAAGAATGGAGTAATTACATACACACAGACACACACACGCAAACACACGCACACATATATATACGTATATATATGTATATATATATACGTATATATATATATATATGTGTGTATATATATATATGTATATACATTCATATATGTACGTATATATATATGTGTATATATATATATGTATATATATATATGTGTATAT
>NC_068987.1:91212591-91213898 GCF_001194135.2 Octopus bimaculoides
TATATACATATGTGTGTGTATATAGAATAACCATTCATGTAGAGATACATATACATGCATAGATTCGTGCATACACGTATATATTTATATAGACTGATATACATATAGATTCATATATATATATACACACACATATATAAACAAAAATGCAAGAGAAAAATAAAAAAAAGTAAAAAATAAAAAGTAAAAAACATCGAATAAATAAGAATTCACGATGTTTAAGAATTCCACCTATCTCCAACCCCCACCCAGCGCCCATAACTACTTCTTCACAACTCATTGCGAAACTGTCTGAAGATGGCACTGGATTGAAAGAAAGAATTCACAGCCTGAAAAAATGATGAAGAATATAACGAAGAAAAAGATGGTGGTGGTGGTGACGATTATTATGCTGATGATGACGATAATGATAATGATGATGATGATGATGATGATGATGATGATGATGATGATGATGATGATGATGGTGATGATTGTTATGATGATAATAATGAAGAAGAAGAAGCAAAAGAAGAAGAAAAAGTTGAAGAAGCGGAAGAAATATAAAGAACCAAAAGAAGACTTGTATTGGTCAGAGGTGAAAGGTGAAAGGTGAGGCATCCTTTGTGTGGAGCGACTCACAGCTAACAAGCATCTTCAAAAGAAATGGTAAAATATTGTCTATATTATTAGATTATGGCTAATGAAGTCAAACAGACATTCTTGGACAAGTGAATTTTGTGAAACTATGAGAGTTTGGTGGAATTAGAGGGGAGGGGGAGAGATAGAAACATATTGAGTGTGAGATATAGAAATAGATAAACAGACAGATAGATAGATAGTTAGACAGGTTGAGGGATATTGAGAGAGAGAGAGAGAGAGAGAGAGAGAGAGAGAGAGAGAGAGAGAGAGAGAGAGAGAGAGAGAGAGAGAGAGAGAGAGAGAGAGAGAGAGAAAGAGAGAGAAAAGGAGAACGAGGGAGAAGAATTTGAGCGAGCGAAGAGTGTAATTCTAGCCAATATGGTCATTGACATTTATACCCAGGTATTCACGAGTGGCAGGGTCCTGAAAAAGCTGCAGTGATTGACATATTGATAGGAAGGTAGACAGAGAGATAGCTATTTAGATGTGCTTATACATACATACATACATACATACATACATACATACATACATACATACACACATATATAAATAAATAAATAAATATATATGAGCTTTTAAATAAGTTCTCCACCAATAATGGTGCTTTCATACCGATGGGCTTGGTAAAAATTATTAATTGTTAATTGATTTATTAATTAATAAATTGATAATCCTTTACCCTA
>NC_068987.1:91213992-91219292 GCF_001194135.2 Octopus bimaculoides
AGGGAGAAGGAGAGAGGAGAGAAGGCACGAACGAAATTCCTGCTAATTCAAGACTACATGGCAGCTGGCACTTTGGTAAACGTGAACTCAATGTCTCCATCACATTTTTTTTCTGTCTTTTTGCCAGGAATATTCTGGATGATGGAAGAAAATCAACTTCAATATTTCCATTTAATAATAATAATAATAATAATAATAATAATAATAATGATAATGATGATGATGATGATGATGATGATGATCAACCTCATCTTTTCCCCCGTTTCCTTTTGTTCTTTATTCTTCGGAATCCTGATGTTATTAGATTATCATAATCATTATTATTCACTGACTACGACGCGAACCGTGAGCGATTTGCTGCTGTTGGAGTGGCTGTGAGAGTATATAGAAGATGGCCGGAGGCTTTAGAACAGCAATATTTAAAGTTAGGCATCACATTGTTCTAAAGTTCAAACTACAGACGTGGTCTTGATTGACTTTACTTACTACTGTCCCCTCGACACCTTTTCCATTTATTAGTTTACATAATAAAGTTTCTTCCTTGCTCTCCTCCTCGGAAGAAAGACGATGTTTTCAGTTCTTTTTTTTGTTTTGTTTTTCTATTCCTACGGATGTTTTAACGTGTGATACAGTGTTGCGCAGAGGCTGACCGGGTCATAACACTAATCGTAATCGAATCAGAGTCTAAAGATAGGGAGAGAAGGAATGTCTCTTGCTTAAGACTTACCATGACGAGGGCCATTTTTAGATACTTCGCTTAAATCACATCAACTAGAACACCAACAATAAAAATGATTTCAAATTTTGGAAGGCCAGAAAGCACGGGGGAGAGGATGAGTCGAATACATCGACCCCAGTGCTCAACTGGTACTTGTTTTATCGATCTGGAAACGATGAAAGACAAAGTCGTCCTCGGTGGAATTTGAACTCAGGATGTAGCGACGGGCGAAATGCTGTTAAACATTTTGTTCGACGCCCTAGCGATTCTACCAGTTCACCGCCTTAACAACAACAGCAATAATGATATTAAAGATTTCTGAGATTGGTACAGAACCGCAGCTGTTGGAATGACGATGGCGATATAGTAAATTAAATCTTCTCCAGTACTTAATATGGTACTTTATTTTATCAATCTCCGGAGACTGAAAGGCAAAAGAGAACCCCGTGGCAATTGTGTATAAAACTAAAATGGCTGTAATTATCGACTTTTAATTCACGCGCCCGCAACTGAAATGCGACTCACATTGTTTCGAAAGGAATCTGTCCATTTCCCCCATTAACTTTGGTAAATCTTAAATTACATATTTTGCGTATCGGCCACAAAAAACATCAGTGTGGTTGAGTGGTCTTCCTTCTCTATTAGGTTGCACAAATCTCCAAAGTATAAAATCTGATAAGGCCTGTTGTTCACATAAGAAGCGCCCAGCAAAACCAACCATGCTTTGATAATCCTTTCTACTATAGGGACGATGTTTGAAAGTTTTGGAGAAGTGGATATTTGTTTGTATCGATCCCAGTACTTGATTGGTACTTATTTCTTCGACCTCGGTGGAATTCACCCAAGCCTAATGTAGCCACCATGAAAGTTGCGTCCAAGGAATCAGATTAGCTAGACAGCGAAAGTCGGGTCCCTAGAGTAAAGCATCGTTCCCAAAGCATCGAAAGTGAGCTCTTTTGCGGTTAGACAAATAAAAGCACCCAATCCGACGAAGCCGACTGAAATAACATCTGAATGCAGAAAACTAATATTAACGATACGATGCGGAAAAATTACTCTGAGTATCAAAGAAATTACTAACAATCCTTTCTAGTATAGACACAAGGCCTGAAAATTTTGGGGAAGGGTTAAGTCGATTATACTGATCCCATTACTTTACTGGTACTTAATTTATCGACTCCGAAAGGACGAAAGGCAAAGTCAACCTCGGTGGACTTTGAACTCAGAACGTAAAGACGGACGAAATACCGCAAAGCATTTTATCCGGCGTGCTAACGATTCTGCCAGCCCCTCGCCACCTTATATTTACTAGTCTCATGAGTCAGTATTTTCTTTAAAGCAGCGAACTGGCTGAATCATTAGCACGCTGGGAAAAAGGCTCAGCGGTATTTCGTCTGACTTTTCCTTTCCGAGTTCAAATGCCGCCAGGGTCGACTCAGGTTTTCAATCTTTCGGAGTCGATAAAATAAGTACCAGTTGAGTACTGGAGTCGATGTAACCGACTTACTCATTTCCTCGAAATTGCTGGCCTTGCTAATGATGATGGCTTCCTTTATTCTCAGGTTCCCAATGTTTCGTTACGTGGCATTTATAGGAACCTGTTAACTATATTATGCGAATATGTATATGTGTATATATATATATATATATAGACGGTTTAGATATAGATTCAAGGTTGAATATGGTACTTATGCGTAGGCACCCGAATATCGTATCCCAAAAGGATAGGTGATCAAAATCAAAAAATAAGCAACACGGATTTCCGTGAAATCCGTGTTGCTTATTTTTTTATATATATACATAGGCACAGGAATGACTGTGTGGTAAGTGGCTTGCTTACCAACCCCATGGTTCCGGGTTCAGTCTCACATCGTGGCACCTTGGGCAAGTGTCTTCTACTATTGCCTCGGGCCGACCAAAGCCTTGTGAGTAGATTTGGTAGACGGAAACTGAAAGAAGCTCGTCGTATATATTTATATATGTGTGTGTATATGTTTGTGTGTCTGTGTTTGTCCCCACCATCGCTCGACAACCAGTGTTGGTGTGTTTACGTCCGGCAAAAGAGAGCGATAGAATAAGTACTAGTCTTACAAAGAATGAGTCCCGGGGTTGATTTAGCCGCTGTCAAATTACTGAAACAAATAAAAGAATTAAAGAAAAAGAATATACGTAAGAATATATATTTCGAGTTACGCTAAGAAGTGTTGGACGCTACCAGCATTTTCGACTCGTGTCAAATACGCCAAATCGTTATAAGAATGTTTTGAAATATTTTAACTGAAGAAGGTCTTACGTAATGGACACGTTTCCTATTATCTATTATGCAGAACTGAAACGTACGTACGTATTAAATATTTCGAAATATCCCTATTTGGTTTGACTTCATTATTACAACTTACATACACATATGTATAATACATACATACATACATACATACATGCATACACACAAACACACAGACACAGACACAGACACACACACACACACACACACACACACACACACACACACACACACACACACACACACACACACACACACACACACACACACACACACACATACACATATATATAAATATATATATGAACACACATGCATACATATACATATTTATATGTATAACTGTATGCATACTTATATATGATTTCGATGTCACAGTCAACTTCGAAGCTTCACTTACCCAGCTAACGATGTTTATCACAGGATTAACTTCGAATTCACTGTCAACCTTTTGTTTGCAGAAATAAATTTTATAATCTCCGTATAATACATATTGTGAGTTGTTTGTCAGATTATGTTTGTATATCTTTTTGTATGATTATACATAAAACACAAATTAATGTGCGTGTGCATGTGCATATATGTTTACGCGTGTATGTATGCATGTAAGCATGTATGTACGTACGCTTTTAAGTATGTATCTATGTATGTATATATATATATATGTGTGTGTGTATGAGCACGAGTCACTAGATATATACTCATACGTGTGCACATGTATGTGGGTATATATATATATGTATTAACGAACACGTCTTTCACGTTAATCCGTTTTAAGCGGATTTATGTTTTTCCTCAAGACTTTAAAATCGATTACAGAACAACTATTTTCGATTTCCATTTGAATTATGACATTGATCCGTCTGAGTTTTCTCTCTGCCTACTTTGCCCGCTCCTCTACCTCCCTCACAATCCTTCTCTCTCACTCTCTCTCTCTCTCCCGCTTTCTCTCTCTGTCTCTGACTTTCTCTTCCTCTTTGCTTTCATTTTTTACTTGTCTTTCATGTAGTATTTTTTATTCTTTCATTTTATTCTTGTGTTCTTTCTTTTTATCTCTTTCATTTTTATATCCAATTTTCTTTTCTTCCATCCAGTCCTTTTTTTCTCCCATCCTTCATTCTTTCTTTTTTCTTTTTCTTACTGGATATTCTTCCTTTCTCGCATTGACTCTTTCTTTCATTTCTTCCTCCTCGTTCACCTCTTTCTTTCTTTCTTTCTTTCTTTTTTCCCTTCTTTCTTCCTTCCTTCCGTCGTTCGTTCGTTCGTTTGTTCCTTTCTATGTTTCTTTTTTCCCTTTTTTCTTCCTTTTTCCTTTCTTTCTTTCTTTCTTTCTTTCTTTCTTTCTTCTTCCATTTCTTTCTTTCTTTCTTTCTTTCTTTCTTCCTTTTTCTTTTTCTTTCTTTCCCTCATTCATTCATTCATTCATTCATTCATTCATTTCCTTCGTTTCTATTTTCAAATCTTTTCTTCCTTTTTCAGATTACAAATAAGACTTTTACTTTCCCCTCTCTTTTTTTTTTATTCATTCTTTATTTTTTCTACCTTTCTACCTTCCTCTACTTTCTTTTCTCTTTCCCTCTTTACGTCTTTCTCTCTCTTTCGTTCGTTTTCTCTTTCCTCCCGTGTCTCTTCCTTTCATTTCCCCCTCTCCCTTCATTTGTCTTTCCTCCCCCATTTTCATTTTCTTTCTTTTCTTCTTCCTTTCTTCCTTCACTGCATACCCTATGGATGATCGATAGACAATCAACAAATCTGACATTGGTGATTGATTACACTTGAAAAGATTAATTTAAATCATTTGACCATAGAGTTGCGTTGTAGAGACTAAAGTGTAATTGTGTATGTGTGTGTATATGTGTGTGTATATGTGTGTGTGTGTGTGTGTGTGTGTATGTGTGTGTGTATTTGTGTGTGTATATGTGTGGTTTAGTTTTTGAGTATATGTTTCCCATTACCATTATACAAAAACACAGCTATTCACGTATATATATATATATATATATATATATATATATATATATATACGTATGCACGAATATATTCGCGCAAGCACACACATACATGTATCCATATGTGTATGATTGCTTGTTTGTGTGTGTGTGTGTAATCATGGATGTATACACGTGAAATATTTCTGTGTATTACGTATACGTTTTGCATATATGTATGCATACATACGTACACAGACACACACACACACACAAACATAAATATAAATATATATATATACATACATATATATACATATATATATACACATACATATATACACACATACATACAAATACAACACACATA
>NC_068987.1:91221042-91224116 GCF_001194135.2 Octopus bimaculoides
ATATATATATATATATATATATATATATATATATATAGATGTATATATCAGTATGTGTGCTTTGTGCCTGTGTTTGTGCCCCCACTATCGCTTGACGACTGAGGCTTGTGTGTTTACGTCTCCGTAATCTAGCGGTTCGGCAAAAGAGTCCGTTAGAATAAGTAGTAAGCTTACAAAGAATAAGTCGTGGGGTAAAACTCTTTAAGGCTTGCTCCAGCATGACCGCAGTCAAATTACTGAACCAAATAATAGTATACATACACACATTTATTTGAGAAGGGGAGATAATCTCAGGAATGCTGTTAAGGAAAAGGACAGGCTTATTGTCTGGTGACAAGAGTTTAATTGTTGACACGGGTTTCTACCTCAATGGGCATCATCGGCATATTGAGGTGGAAAATGTCAGGCTCGGTTGCATCCTCTCTAAGGAGGAGGGGGAAAAATGAAAAAAATCTAAATTAAAAAAAAAACGTTATTTGTCAAAATATCGTTATCTTCATTGTTTAAAACTTAAAAATCAATTTTAAAAAATGGTTTTGACCCTTTTCCGGACCTTCTTTTACTTATATCAGTGGTGGTGGGGGTGGTGGGGTTGGTAGTGGTGGTTAAAAACCATTAAAAAAAAAATGATTTCTAAGTTTTAACCAATGGAGAGAACGATATTTTGCAAATAGTTTATTTGTTTCATTCTTCTCCCTAGTGACATAATTTCTTCATTAACCAACTTTTGAGTCATTACAACATTTATCTCCTAAGTTTTTATTCCACGCAACACCCAGGAATTTGGCTAGTGGATGCGCACGCGCGTGCTTGTGTGTGCGCGTGCGTGCGAGTGTGTGTGCGTGCATTGTTGTATTCCTGTGGACACGCTCGCGAGTAAGAGAGAAAGACAAGAGAGAGACATGGAAAAGAGAGAGAAAGGAGAGAAAAAGAGGGAAAAGAGAGAGGAAGATGAAAAAGAGACGCGAGATACGGGAGAGAGAGGGAGGGGGAGAAGAGAGAGAGAGACGTGGGAGATAAGAGAGAAAGAGAGAGAGAGAGAGGGAGAGGAAGAAGAGAGAGACGAGAGAGAGAAACAAGAGAGAGAGAGACGAGAGAGAGAAACAAGAGAGAGAGAGACGAGAGAGAGAAACAAGAGAGAGAGACGAGAGAGAGAGACGAGACAAGAGAGAGAGGGAGAGAAGAAAGAGAGGGAGAGAAGAAAGAGAGAGGAGAGAGAAACGAGAGAGATAGAGCGGGGAGAAGAGAGAGAGAGAGGGATAGAGATAGATAGATAGATTAGAGAGAGGAAGCATTTTGCAAGAGCCATGGAAAGATCCGTGTTAGGAATATCATTACCAGAGCCTATTTCGCAATGAGATATTTCAAGAACGGAACGGAGTGAACGATGTGATCGCAGAGTACCGAAAGCACAATTTCCGCTGGGCTGGACAGGAAGCAAGGTTCACAGAGAACGGGTGGGCCCGTGCAGTTGTCAACGGATACCAAGAGATCGGAAAAGCCATTTTAGAAGACCTCCACGATGATGGGAAGACGATTTAGAAAAACGATTTAGGTCAAGGTGGAAAAGAATGGCGCAATCAAAACAGAATCCAAAGCGCATTGTAACCAGCGGTGTACAATTGTATCTGATGATCTGGTCAATACTGTGATACTGAGATTAATTTTGTAGATGAAACCAAGTTCCTATAATTGGTAATCGAACCCAGATCACATTTTATATACATATACACGGATGACATGACTACATAGCGAACATCATGTAAATATTACAGTGACTCCAACGATGCAACATGTTATTCAAATATAATCATAGATCCTACCCAATCTTGCTTGTCTAAATTATTGCTCATTCATCGTTTTCGCAGTTCTTTCGTTGTATTGATAATAGTGAAAGTAGTGTATATAAACAGGAAAACAAATGTAAAACCAAATTCCACTTCTCTTAGATGTACAAAGTAAACTTTGAAGAATACATACTCGTGTTTTTCGTAAACTTCAATTACATTGCTAATGCCACTGGAGAAATCTTGAGCGTCAGAAGACAAAATGCTTGCATATTTTCTTCCTCGCAATTTTTGTTCATTTTTGAATCGTGGACAATTTGATAAATCCATTAGGAAAGCATTGGATAATTCCCAGAAATAATATCTGAAATCTATATGATATAGATAAATTTGCTATTATTTATTTGAAACACTTTGCTTCTCATAAAAGACAAAATGTTTTCACATCATTTGTAACCTCCACAGCAAAGCCCTTCAAATATTCAACAATAGCTTGAAATAAATATATATTATTTAAATAATAATGTTTCTAAATGGAAAAGGCTATCAATTTCGGAGGAGGGGTTAAATCGATTACATGGACCCCAGTATTCAGCTGGTACTTAGTTTATCGACTCCGAATGATGAAAGGCAAAGTCGACCTCGAAGGAATCCAAAGCCTTGTATAATATTAGACAAAAACTTGTTAAGGCTGAAAAAATGTAAAATAAAATACAAAAGTGAAAACTGAAAAACAGCTGAAATTTTTCTTTGTATTTCTTCGATATTTCGTTGTTAGGACTCTTCCACTAGGACACGTTTGCCAAAATGGCAGCCACACCTGTTTGCGCATGTCACTGCCTTCTCCCACATATCTAACTAACGATAATAGCATTATTTCATTTTTAATTTCTCCACGTGTCCTAATGAAGGTGTCCTATCCGAAATATCAGTGAGACACAAACTGTCCTGTTTTTACCTCGTATTTCATTTTAATGCTTCAACCGTAACAAGTTATTATCTAAAATAACAGTTATAATATTTAGACGAACATCTCTTAGAACTCACCAAGTTTCGTTTTGTATTTCGGTTGTAATATTAAATTTAATGCATCCGAGTTGCATTGAGACAGGCACCAAATTATCCTGAGATTATTTACCGCCGCTGCCAAGAGAGAGATTTCATCCATAGATTCATGTCGTAAAAAGCAGTGGTAAGCATGGACTCCTAAAAACTCCGTAGAAGTTTTTGACAACAGTAATAATGTGAAAAAGATAAAATAAAAATAAAATTCTCAGTTTCTCAGGT
>NC_068987.1:91224187-91232314 GCF_001194135.2 Octopus bimaculoides
CACACACACACACACACACACACACACACACACACACGATATAATTTATGCTTATTTCTGCTTCTATTGTTAAATAAATATTCAGTGATTTCACATTTATCAGTTGAAAACATTAATCTTAAGAATTGACTCACATAAACTTTAATATTTTATAATCTTATCGGAAATCTTTGCTGCGGATATTGATCGAGAGATTAACGAGAGTAAACTCCGAAATTTCTAGAGATTTGCATGGGAAATTTGGAAAATTCCAGTTAAAATATTGTAGACGATGCATCGAAGGAAGAGTCAAAAGGAATTTGCAGGAAGAGAAAATCATTGATCATTATAATCATTAACGTCAGAATATTTTAACATTTAATTACTACTACTACTACTACTACTACTACTACTACTACTACTACAGCGGCTGTTGCTACTACTACTACTACTACTACTACTACTACTACTACTACTACTGCTACTACTACTACTGCTACTACTACTACTACTACTACAACTACAACTACTGCTACTACTACTACTACTACTACTACTACTACTACTACTACTACTACTGCTGCTGCTGCTGCTGCTGCTGCTACTCTAGACGCAGGCGCTGCCCTGTACCGAGGAGTTTGCTTCCCAGCCACACAGTTGGGAAGGTTCAGTCCCACCACGTGACGCCTTGGCCAAGTGTTTCTGCTATAGCTGCAGTCCGACCAAATCCTTGTGAGAGGATTTGGTCGACGGAAACTGAAAGAAGCCCCTTCGTATATATGTTTATATATATGTTTCATATATATGTGTTTTTTTTGTGAGTGTTTCTTTGTGTATGCACTACTCACCCACAACCACTTGACAAGCGGTGTTGGTGTGTTTACGTTCCTGTAACAAATCAGTTCGGTGTATTTGTTGGACTAAGCCTCAGCATGACTGCAGTCCAATAACTGAAACAAGTGAGGCGAAAAGATCAAAGAAAAAAGATTATTATTATTATTATTATTATTATTATTATTATTATTATTATTATTATTATTATTATTATTATTATTAGTTTTCTTTTTTGTATCTTAGTTAAATCCATTTTCTATCAATTCTTTGTTTGATGGATTTTAAATTTATGATGTTTTATATTCCCAGAGTAAAGCAAGCATTATTAAAAGAGACAACCTTTTCAGTAATTAAGCTTCAAATCAGTTCTAATAGAAATATTCGTTTTTGAAACTGGTGAGGTATTTTGTGGATGTAAATGTATATTTGTGTGTGTGTTTATATTTTCTTGTGTTTATATGTGTTTGTGAGAGTATTGGTGCTGACATGTGTGCGTAGGTAGCTTTTTCCTCTTTTATATCTTCTTTTCAAAAATAAAGATCTGTCCTTCACGGAACCCAGAGAAGCCATTTAATGGTCGTACATGTGTCCATTTAAAGGCCAATGATACTAGATTTCAAATAATGGCCAAACATTCACATTGTTGAGACTATTTCAATTGAGGCAATTTAAACTTTCAAACGAACGTCTCTCACTTAATAGCAAATAGCAATTGTTGCTTCAAACAGATTCAATAAATTAGACGAAAATCAAGAAAAATAAACCAATAATAAAAAGGTTATAATGGCGCTATTGTACCTCCCCCTCTCTCCAATGAAGTTGTACAAGTGATTATTTATAACCGCCATTGAATACGGTTTATTCTTTAAAATGAATTTTGCCTTTTATAGTAATTTTTGTTGCGTTTGTTCTCGTCGTTATGGTGTTTTGTCATTGCTTTTGTTCCAAGCTTTTTCTGCTTCAATAGATTTTCAGAGAATGAACTAGAAGGTTAAGTAGGCTACCGAGTACTTGGTAGGGTTCTGAAGTGACCTAAACACAGAAATACATTATGTGCTCGTGTATCTGTCTTTTATAATTAACATCGTATTTTCATTGATAAAATCTCTGATAGTCTTCGAGTACCACCTTTTGTTACATATGAATACAATTAAATGGGAGAAAAAAAAACAAACATTATACCTCCCACTCTTTCACTTTAACTAATGTCTGACACAGTCTCTGTGTGCCTGTCTGTCTCTCTCTCTCTCTCTCTCTCTCTCTCTCTCTCTCTCTCTCTCTCTCTCTCTCTCTCTCTCTCTCTCTCTCTCTCTCTCTTTATGTATATATATATTATCCTTGACTATACTTATATACGCATGCCTAGGTAACAAGCTCTCAAATATCACCACTCATACAAAGATCCTTCTACAAATAAAGGGTTTCGAACATAATTATTCCAAACACACGCCCACCTTTATACACATTTCCAAACAGACGACAAATTATATTAATTATTCTCTCAATTCGTCTACATTTCACTCGGTACCTCTCCTCTTTTTCTCATCTTCCTTCACTTTCATATTTTCAGTCTGTGAGATATTCTTTTCTACTCTAGGCACAAGGCCCGAAATTTCTGGAGTGGGGGAGCCAGTCAATTATATCGACCACAGTACGCAACTGGTACTTAATTTATCGACCCAGAAAGGATGAAAGGTAAAATTGACCTCCGCGGGATTTGAACTCAGAACGTAAAGACAAACGAAATACCGCTAAGTATTTCACTCGGCATGCTAACGTTTCTGCCGCCCAGTCTGTGAGATATTAATGAAATTCACTATTTTTGTTGTCTTGTGAAAAGTTTTCCTCTCATTCATTCGTCAAAGGACGATTGTCCGAAACATCGAATGAGCTCTCTCTTATTTCTTCTTTACATCGTAAAAATAAATACTAACTTGGATAGTATTTTTCACCTGTCTTTTGTTTTGCTTTCGTTTCGTTTGCTTTGTCCCTGATATGTTTACAATAATTTATTTGCCACACTAACAGAGCAGCTTAACCATCGGTTTATATGGAATTTGGATTATGTTGGATTTTAGCAACATGATAATCACACTCCCCCCCCCCCCCATCATCATCATCATCTATAAACAGCCAGTTACCCTAACTACATACAGTAACCACAGTTTTGTTAACAAGTAAATGAATTCCTCAGTTTCTGTAAAGTAAATATTCCAGTCAATCTAAAAACAACGCAACTCTTCGACCCTCGAAATAAAGTTAAAATTCTTGTGTATTCCACAGACACCAATTGATGTGATTCTGCCGTACATTCGGCGTCACACTGCGTCCCTTTGAATTGCAGTTCAGCACGTCTAACAGGCTTCCATACAGTCCCCCTCTATCGACTACTGAAGTTAATGAGACTTGACCAAAATGCGGCGTAGGGAGATCGAAAACGGGACCACGTGATTACGAAACAAAATTCTTACCCATTCGGCTATATCTGTGCATATAACGGATCAGAGTTTGCCACTGTGCGTAGTTTTATGAATAAAAAAAAACTCCTGGGAAATTTGGGGTGAGGGGAAAAGAGGATTTAAGCGAAGAATGAAGAATTTGGCGTCGAGCCAGGAAGTAGCTTCCGTAGAATACACAATACAGACAATCAGTGCAACAAAATTGGATGCCAACGGCTTATGTGTGTCTCATAGCATTCGATGGATATATAAAAAACGGAAATTCCAATGTAGGGAGATTGCAGAATGGCGGAAATCTTTGGACTATCTGAGTCAGTGACACAGATTTAATTCTCGGTTGAATTGAAGAATTTTTCTTACTCTTTGCAGCTATGATTTATGGTTGTCGTCATTAAGTAGAAAGGGGCGAGTTATAAATGGTTAAATCTTCTTCGATACTATTTTAGAAACTTCCTTCCCAGGCTTAGGAGAAAATTTTGATTTATTTCAACATGTGAGATGAAATGCTACCTGAAGACTATGAGTGACTTTGCCAAACGATATTCTATGTTAGCAATAAATAACAATATCAAACAATAGCAAAACCATCAGAAGCCCTCACAGAATATGGTGGGATTTACGTTCTTAATTTACTAATCAATAATTGCTTAAATACTTCGATTTTGGTTTGTAAGATTCGTTGTAGCAAATCTTGCGTCTTGGGTGGGTCATTATGCCAATAATACAATAATAATAATAATAATAATAATAATAATAATAATAATAATGATGATGATGACGATGATAATAATAATAATAATAATAATAATAATAATAATAATAACAACAAGACACGCACTGGTTCAATATCACTTCTTTATTGTTAAAGATCTAACCAGCTGACTAATGGATCATTTGTTTAACGTGTTGGTTAAACAATCGGCCGGTTGGTTGTTAATAACAGTTCTTTCGTCGTTATTCGTGACCTTCTCAGTGACTCACTCCCTCTATTCAAGGTCTGCTTAGAAAGAAGTGATGTTGAATCAGTGTGTGTGTTATTACTATTGGTGTAATGGCCCACCCGAGACACAACAATAATTGCTTAAATAACAAACCAGTATGTTAGAAAGGTGCGTGGCTCAATGGTTAGGGTGTTTCACAGTTTATAGCAGTCACGATCGCAAGATTCCCGGACTGGGAGATCCGTTGTGTTCTTGAGCTAAGCACTTCCTTTTCGCTGCTCTGGGGGTCACTTCAACATCTGACGTGAGAGACACCATGCACACATGCAAGCAAAGTCGATTTGATGAAGAGGATGAGCTAATGTACAACTCAAACATTTGATCCTGAGAAACAAATCCTTTGCAGATTGTTTAACAAAAAGTAGCAGAGACCTCGTTTCTGTGTATCATTATCGAGTGAGGGAGCAGCAGACGCTTTTAAAATGACGTTGGGGTACAAATATACGAAGCTCAATATACTTATCAGGATTATCCGTCTGATAAGGGTACACTAGGCTCATGCATCACAACCGTATGTGTGCTACACGGTGATCACATACCAAGATAAACAGTGCATGACATTGCAGGTGGGGCCCAGTTAGAATTTTATTCAGGTCGAGTAGCCCAACCCGCTGAATAAGAGGTCCCTGAATAAGAGTTGTTTAAAGGTGAAAGGATGATGGAAGAAACATTCATGTTTGCAGGAATGAATTATTCAAACTCCAAAGAATTCTTCTCAACACATGGCTATGAAACTCCTCGACTACTTCTGCTCGTGATCAGAGATGCACATATCGTCAGCCACCAAGGGACATGCTCAACTTGTTAACGTCAAGCAACTGACAAGCAAATCTGTGGTATTGAGCAGAATATCTGCTATAGTTCATCTTTTATACCAAGACAAAACAATGTACAAGATAACACTTGCAATCAATTAAGATCAGAAGCCATGAAAGCCACTGCTTCGTATAAGGTGGCGAACTGGCAGAACCGTTAGCACCTCGGGCAAATGCTTAGCGGCATTTCGTCCGTCTTTACGTTCTGAGTTCAAATTCCTCCGAAGTCGATTTTACCTCTTATCCTTTCGGGGTCAATAAAATTAGTACCTGTTGAGCACTGGGGTCGATATAATCGACTTAAGCCCAGAATTACTGGCCTTGTGCCAAACTTTGAAACCGCCGCCGCCACCACCACCACCACCACCACCATAATCACTACTACTACTACTACTACTACTACTACTACTACTACTACTACTACTACTACTACTACTAATGGTAGTAGTAGTAGTTGTGGTGTTTCTGAGTTATTGGTGGTAATCATAATGATATCCAGTATGGTGCTGGCGGTGGTGTTGCTGGTAAAGGCATTGAAAATAGCCGTATCACCAACAATGCGCGTAGCAGTTGTCGTAGTGACAATTCTGGTGGTGCTGGTTTAATAATAATGTTGGTGACAAGTTACTGTCAATAGCCATATGAACAATATTGCTAGCAGTTGTTGTTGTTGTTGTGGTGGTAGTGTCGATGTCAGTGAATGTTGTGACACTCATAATAGAGTGATAGTTTGAAGAAAATAGCAAAAGTGTGTGAGGTGGCGGTCGGTAGGTGTTTGTAATAATGGTGACATTGTAAGGGTGACTATAAACAAGCCAAAGCTAACTGTTTATCTGTAACTAAATTTGTCCGAACGGAGCGAAATTGTGATGAAGCCATCGAAACCGGAAATGAAATAATTCTGAAAGAAACACGCCATGTTAGCTCTCTCTGCAAAGTTTTTCACTAATTTCCGGCCGACCATTATATTATTTTGACCATCACGTTGCCTTTTCAATATGGTGTTCTTTATTTGTGACTCGGTCACATATTCTTAATATTGAATATATTCTCGGGATGTGTCAGTCTATCATTCGGTCTGCCTGCCTGCCTGCCTGTCTGTCTGTCTCTACATACATATATATATATATGGTGTACATATACGACATATATATATAGATATATACATATCCATGCATGTGCCTATATCTACCAATCTATCTATCTATCTATCTATCTATCTATCTATCTATCTATCTATCTGTCTACACATACATAGACACGCAAAAACACACACGTACACAGAAACACACACATGCACACACATGCACACACATGTAAGCAGTAAATACACACACACATGGTATTCTCTAACAGGACTCAATTCTTTGGCAGATAAGTCTTACCGAAAGACCCGATTACCAATATTTACTCACCCCCATGGCGGCGAAGTGGCCGAATTGTTACGGCTTCAGGCAATATGCTTAGCGGCATTTCGTCCGTCTTTACGTTCCGAGTTCAAATTCTACCGAAGTCGATTTTGCCTGTCATCCTTTCTAGATCGATAAAATAAGTATCAGTTGAGAACTAGAATCGATCTAATCGACTTAGCCCCCTTCCCCCCGAAATTGCTGGCTTTGTGCTAAAATGTGAAGCCAATGTTTACTCTCTCTGGAACACCTCCATATAAATTAACGATGAAAAAAACATACGCGAATGCCTCAGAGTGACAGTAAAATCTAAGCCAGCTGCATCTGCATTGCGGGTTCGATTCCTACATGTAATTGACTTCTGTTGGCTAATTGTATCAACAGGATAAAGCGGGATTTAGTTCCATCTGATTGATTTAACCGAATTAACTGACTTATGTAGAGCAATGCAAATGAAACAGAAGAGTTTAAAGGGGACTTAACTACTGACAACCAAGCATTACAATACTTTGACTAGACAACTCTTCTTCCATTTCTTCGTATAATTCATACTGGAGCCCGAAAAAAATAGAGCAAACCCGCCTTCGAATAATTCAATGCAAAACAAAAGGTGAATACAACCTAACAACACAGTTTCCATGGACTTTTCATTACAGATGTATAAGCTACATTTTACATTAGCATCGCTACAAGTAAACCTCACCATTATCACTATAAACTCATGTATATTTATGATAATTCATAGTTTGTTTATGTAAAAAAATATTGGATAAAAAATATTTTCACAACAGATATAAAAATATTTAACACAAAAAATAACAGAAGAATCTTTTATCATTATTATTATTATTATTATTATTATTAATTATTATTATTATTGTTATTATTATTAAATTTTTATTATTATTATTATCATCATTATTATTAATTTTTATTATTAATTTTTATTATTATTGTTATTATTATTAAATTTTTATTATTATTATTATTATTATTATTATTATTATTAATTTTTATTGTTATTATTGGTATTATTTAGTCTTATGTATTATTATGATTCTTATAATGATCTTTTATCGTTGTTGTTGTTATTATTATCATTATTATTATCATTATTATTATTATTATTATTATCATTATCATTATCATCATCATCATCAATATAATAATAAAATAAAAGAGATTATTTTGTGCAAAAAACCTATGAGAAATTTATGTTGAGGTTTGAAATTCTGATGAGAAAATATATTTATTTTGTAATTTTCTGTTTGAACCAGATGGGAATTTCCCTCTAAAGCACATTATTTAAATGAGAGAGAGAGAGAGAGAGAGAGAGAGAGAGAGAGAGATAGAGAGAGAGAGAGAGAGGGTGAAAGTGAGAGAGAAAGAAAGAGAGAGAGAGAGAAAGAGAAAGAGGGAACTTCACTTGTGATGTTAGGTTGTGTCTTTGGGCTATAGGAAGAAATTATTGAGATGAAGCTCTGCTTGTGCCTTACAACGAATGACTTTGCATACATACATGTATGTATGTATGTATGTATGTATGTATGTATGTATGTATGTATGTAAGTGTCTGTGTGTCTGTGTATGTATATGTTTATTTGTAACGATGAAGTCAAATCAAATAGTG
>NC_068987.1:91232324-91234705 GCF_001194135.2 Octopus bimaculoides
TATATATATATATATATATATATGTGTGTGTGTGTGTGCGCGTTTATACTAGACTCTCCGTCGGTTTCGACGATGAACAGCAAGTTATTCGACAAACGGATTGATGGAACATATAAGCAGTTGAGTACTCCGCAAGCATTCGATCCCTGGACTGAGCCCAAATTCCAAACCGTTTCAGCATGATCCACTGTCACAATCTGGGTCTCTGTATTACAAGTGTGAAAGAAAGGAAAAAGGGATTCTTCTCATTGGTTACATTATTTATCGACCCCCGAAAGGACGAAAAATTCCAAAGAGAAACTCGTACATATCTCCAACCCAATACACTCAATATGAACGACATAACTTGAGTAATGTAAAAGGAGTTATGACCATTTACACAATATCACGACATATCGCATACATTTTCAAGGAAGTAGTCGTTCTGAATGTCTTAAAACTGTAATACTCATGTTGGCTCCATCTGCTTGAGTTTTCTAAATACAGACTTAGCACTGAAATTAAAGTAACAATTGTATTCAAGTACTATATATTGATCACACGCGCACGCATATATGCGAACACAAACATATAGATATGCATATATACCTATATGAATATATAAGTTATAAATATGTATTTGCATTTATATATATGTGTGTGTATGTATACATATATATGTATGTATGTATGTATGCATGTGTGTGTATGTGTTCATGTTTGTGAGTTTGTATGCGTATATGTATTTGTGTGTACCTCTGAAGAGACCAGCCACACCAACACTAATGGCTGCGCCTTGAACCAGCGTGTATAGTTTCCTGCTAAATTTTGCTGCAAATCTATTCATCTGCAATTCCTCAATCAAAATTTGTTGGGAGAATCCCCAGGACACACTCTAGGACACACCAGTCATATCAATAAGTTTGTCAATTGTTCAGGGATGGTCCTCTAAGATCAGTTCATGAATTTTCATGATGTTTTCTTCATTCGTTCGGGAGGTCAACAGTCGCCCTGAACGAGATTGGTCTTCAAGCGACAAGTGACCATTCCTGAATTGTGAAAACCACTCGTAAACTTATCTTTTGCTCATGGCAGCGTTTTTTGCATAACAGCTGTTTCGACTGCCGTTTTACCCAGCAGAAAACAGAATTTCACGGAAGCATACTGTTCCTTCGTTTCAACCATCGCAAAAATCGACGAATAGGTGAGAAACACTGTAAAACAAAAACGCACCACGTGACAGTACGCCCGCAGCTGACGACGCCGGTCGGCAGACTGATGCCTGAGGGCTGCATCAAGTGGCTTCTAGCGATGGAAGCCTGAACTACAACGGGCTTGTCCCACAAAGAACGTTTCCGGTTACTTTTGGGTACTGATTTAATAATACGGTATTTAGCATGATTCTCTGGGAAGCACGTAGTTTCTTCAACCCGGCGTCCTAACTTTTATCTTTCTAAGTCCTTTTTTTTCTTTTCTCTTTGTTGTTTCTTTAAATTTTTTCTCTTCCCACAATTAGTGACAATTCTGAGAATGCAGTAGTAATTGCTGCTGCTGCTGTTGGCATCTTGATATTTATCTTTCTTCTCCTATCTGTACACTGTAAATTGCGACTTTTTTGTTGCGTCAGCGCTAATGACATTGATGTTGCAGTCTAGGAGAATAACGAAACACTTTCTCTTCAGAGTTCTCTTACTTACCAGTTTCTCTAATATACGTCAACTTAATATTATTTATTGCTATGTTCTTTTAAATGGCGCCCACTTATTCTATTTATAGGACCATATCTGCATATATTCACACTATCACATTGTTGATAGTCGTGATGATGTATTTTCATTTAATATTAGTTTCAAAGTTTTGCACAAGGCCAGTAATTTCAAGGGAAAGGGGATGAGTCGATTACATCAACCCCAGTATTTCACAGGTACTTACTTTATCGACCTCGAAAGGAAGAAAAGCAAAGTCGACCATCGCTGAATTTTCAGTTAATTTTGCATGGACTTATTTAATCTTTCTATAATTTCTACAATTTTTGTATTTATGATCTATCATATTGTTTAATGCATTAATTTCTCCAGTATCTAAACGATCGTAACTAATTAATAAGCATAATGATGCTACCTTAATTCTTTTGATCATTTATTTTTTTCTACTCTGGGTGGGATGGATGCATTATTCTTACAATCGATACAATTCTCGGATTCCAGTTTGTGCAAAATATTTTTGTGATAACTGGCCGTTTTACATCCCGTTATCCACGGTTTCTCATGTAATAAAGACTGAAATATTCGAATTAATTTCCTGAATCCCACGTTTCTTACTACACACACACACACACACGCACACACACACACACACACACACACACACACACACACACACACACACACACACACACACAC